>NW_028145428.1:795000-1090000 GCF_977016875.1 Pavona decussata | reverse complement strand
CGTGATCGGACAAGAAACTATTCGTCAAATTCTGGTGGGAAATTTGCCTAATGCAAATTTTCCAATAAATTTTTCTGCAAAGGAATCTGATTGGGAAGGTTTCGTTAAGAGACCATTTGACTTCAACACCCCACATAAAAGGAGTCAAAACAACGCTTAATAATTCGATTTTAACCAATTACTGTCGAATTTTAACCTTTAAATTTATAGTGCCAAACTGATACTCGCTATTGCGTTACCTGCGTCACGTCAGTAGCTGTCGATATGTCTTAGAATGTAATGCCCACAAACCAACTTGTGCTGCGAAATTGTCAATTACAACAACTAGAAAAAAGACCTTTATTTACTGGCATATGGGTGGTTTTGATAAAAATAAAACGTTCACATGACACTTGAATCACGTTTAAATGATACATGCTTGTCAAATGAGATGCGAAAGTTGGACATAGGGTCGGTCAAAGTGAATATATTCAATTACATCATGTTTGTTTACTGGAATGCATGCTTTTTCAAATAGCTAGTCCAACCTTCTTCAGTGGCCTTCCAAATAATGATCACCCAGAATTGGGTCAGTCAAAAAACCTCTCTGTTCGTGTTGTTTGATACTGTACCTTCGCAAGTGACTGAAAAACAATGTCAGCTGGCACGCCATATTTTAACGTAATTACTGGTATGAAATATCACACATGCACGGATGCACGCTTAAAAACCTGTGTGCCAATTTCCGTTTAACAAAAAAATAACCTACCTACAGTCCACATTGGTTGTTGGGCATGCATTTATCTTTTTCGAATGTCAACAACAGAAACACGGGTATCTCATCGACACTGTATACACGCAATGTCTACCGCATACATCACAGGTAGCCGAAGCTCTATGACCTTTGTTTGACCTTTATATTTTGATGTCACGATGAGTGTTACGCAATGGCGTAAATCATTACGGTTTTAAACATACGTGTTCCAAACGTGTTTTGGAGTCGAAAATAAAGGGCATAAATTGAACAAAAATTGCTTACCTTGTCTCCTTGATCTCTTGCCAGTCATTTGTGCGCCATATTTTGGCCATTTTAGAACGATTCCAGTGGGTTTTTAAAGGCTTGCTGAACAATTTCCTCGCTCTATATCCTGCTATATATGTCCCCAAAAGGTTGGTCACTTCAGTAGCAATAGTTTTCGTTGCAACGTCAACAATGAGGTCAGTATAAAGTCTGAGTCGCAGACAAAGGACTGCGGACCACGGACTGGGTATAAAAGAGAAACTAAAGTAAGCCGACGACTTCGGACTACACCGGCCCGTCGGACTACGGACTGGGTTTAAAGGAGAACTGAAGTCTGAAAATCATATCTTTCTTGTATTCATTCTCAGTAAGTTCAATATGTATCAAATCAAGTTTCTGTTATTGTTTTTGTCCCTTTATTTATTTTTTTTTTTAGAAACAAAACAAGGACTTGGAATAAAATAATGAGGATCGACAGTGCAAACATAAAATCTTGCTTTATCTCAGCGAAACAGCTGGATTTTTAATACGCGCTGAAGAGAGCCGTCATTTTAGTTTTTAGCATTCATCTCAGGGCTCGATATGGTGAAAACTGGCGTGATTAAATGCGCGAAAGGATGTTTGATGATCATGATGGTGACCAGCCAATGAGCCCACGTGCACAATCATCTAGATGTCGTCCATAGACATGTATGCAGTAGACATTTCGTGTATAAAGTGTCACTGAGATACCCGTGTTTCTGTTGTTGACATTCGACAAAGATAAATGCATGCCCTACGGCCAATGTAAACTGTAGGGCGTGCAGTCAGTCCATAGTCCGTAGTCCATAGTCCTCCTATCCTAATACGAACTTTATGCCCACCCCATTGTCTGTAGTTCTTCGTCTGTGACTCGTGTTTTATAATGACCGCGTTGTTAACGTCACAATTTATTTCAAAGAATACTATTGCTACCAACGTGACCACGATTTGGGGGATATATATCTATAGTGGGATACCGTATATAAGAGAGAGGAAAATTTTCAGCAAACCTTAAAAACCCACTGGAATCGTACTAAAATGGCCAAAATGTGGCGCACAAAACCTTGGCAAGAGATCAAGGAGACAAGGTAAGCAATTTTTGTTCAATTCATGCCCTTTACTTTCGACTCCAAAACATATTCGTAAATTCCCATTCAAACCCTTATAATTTACGCCATTGCGTAACACTCATCGTGACATCAAAATATAAAGGTCAAACAAAGGTCATAGAGCTTCGGCTACCTGTGATGTATGCAGTAGTATACAGTGCCGATGAGATACCCGTGTTTCTGATGTTGAGATTCGACAAAGATAAATGCATGCCCTACAGCCAATGTGGACTGTAGGTAGAATCTAAGTTATTATTTTGTTAAACGGAAATTGGCACACAGGTTTCGAAGCGTGTATCCGTGCATGTGTGATATTTCATACCAGTAATTATGTTAAAATATGGCGTGCCAGCTGACATTGTTTTTCAGCCACTTGCGAAGGTACAGTATCAAACAACACGAACAAAGAGGTTTTTTGACTGACCCAATTCTGGGTGATCACTATTTGGAAGGTCACTGGAGAAGGTTGGACTAGCTATTTGAAAAAGCATGCATTCCAGTAAGCAAACTTGATTTAATTAAAAATATTCACTTTGACCGACCCTAAGTCCAACTTTCGCATCTCATTTGACAAGCATGTATCATTTAAACGTGATTCAAGTGTCATGTGAACGTTTTATTTTTATCAAAACCACTCATATGCCAGTAAATAAAGGTCTTTTTTCTAGTTTTTGTAATTGACAATTTCGCAGCACAAGTTGGTTTGTGGGCATTATATTCTAAGACTCATCGACAGCTACTGACGTGACGCAGGTAACGCAATAGCGAGTATCAGTTTGGCACTATTAATTTAAAAGTTCAGTTAAGATTCAACAATAATTGGTTAACATCGAATTATTAAGCGTTGTTTTGACTCCTTTTATGTGGGGTGTTGAAGTCAAATGGTCTCTTAACGAAACCTTCCCAATCAGATTCCTTTGCAGAAAGATTTATTGGAAGATTTGCATTGTGCATATTTCCCACCAGAATTTGACGAATATTTTCTTTTCCAATCACGCATTTTTTTTCCAGACCTTTTCTACCACGTTATTAAACAAGAAAGAGAAACAGACAAATGCAATGTGGGGTAAAATAACCATTTGAAGATAGCCTGGGTCAATGTTTTCACCGAGTCGCCACAACATAGCATTTTCTCAACAGTTGCGAATTATGCAAATTTGTTAACGAAGCCTCGCTAACTTTGGTTTTCGTCAGCGCGTGCATTGATTGCCCAGATTTTTTATTTCGTATTATTAAAGACGAAGACCCAAGCTTTATCACAATGTTCCTCTCGAGTCGATACCTGACATACCAAGATGCATTTTAAACCTTCAAACTTACTCAATTTTCGCCTCATTGCGAAGTCCTCAAAATGTCAAGTTTTCAAAGAGCCATAAAACCCTCCAAAGTTCTACAAAAGTTTACATAGGTCCCATTAATAGAAAGTAGGTGAGCTATGCTCTTATTCAAAACCGACCTCGCTTTCTAGCGTTGCGTGCTGTTTCAACACAAGCGTATTGAACTTGGCTAATTTTGATTGAGATTTTTGCATAATTAATGAGGCAAAACCCGTTATTTCGTTTTCTCCAAAATTCTCGAAAACTAAAAATTTCCAGAACATTCAAATAATATTTTCGAAGATAGTTCCCCAAAAGTAAACTTCAGGCCAATTATCAAGGGTTTCGATTTTTCAAGCTTGGCCAGCGATTCTCGAAAGTTACAGTCAGGCACTCTTAAGTACGTCAGCAAGGCAGCCTCAGATGTCCTTGAAAAAAGTGATGTTTCAAACGACTGAGACGATGGTAACGACAGTGTCGAAATAGAGGGAGGAAGGTACATTGTAAGCATTAGTATGTGTTAATGATTAGCTTGTTTGTTGTGTAATTTCCGTTATGTGAGTTCAGAAGATATAGGATCGTGTTGTAGTTCAGTTTTCCCGTTGTTTTCGAAATAGACAGACACATTTTTAGAAAGAGTGAAAGAAACAAACCGTCTATTTAAGGTACAGGAGAGGAGAAAGAGGTATGATGACGTTTTTTGTCTATCTTGCATCCGTAGTGATTCATGGTCTAATTTGTTACATTTTAAGCACCTATTTCCTAACATAGATTCGCGGCATGAGTGATCAACTCATCTTTCTTGTGAATGTATTGTAATCAAGCTTTAATTATAATTTTCTTCTCAGTTTTTGTTATTCCATCAAGCCATTAAATTTATATATCAAGAAAGAAGGACTGGTCTGTTGGAGTTCTAGTAAATGCTTTCTCGTTCTTATCAACATTGGAGTTCAAGTTATCTGGAGCTCCGCCCGCTACAGTAAAAACTCTTTAACACGCAACTCAGCTGTGTACGTAACTTACGTCAAGAATAAACCAGTGGTTAGAATAAATGAATTCAGATGATGACCTAGATGATCTTGAAAGTGCTGAAACCAGCCAACCATTAATGAAACGAAAACAGACCTTTAAAGGAAAGGAGTATCAAACACAATTGTATCAAGATCAAAGGTCGTTCGCACAAAGGAATTGGCGTAAACAGCTAAACAAAATAGAAAATTGTGTCGCCAATTCAACTAATCCAGCTAAGCTGCAAAGCGAAAGAATGTTTTTAGAGGCAAAAATGGACATCTCGATCGCAGCTCAAGAACGGCTCGATGAAGTATTAGACGACTTTGAAGTGAAATGTGTTGCGCAACAGAAATTTGAGATCTGGGAGCAAGAGCATTCAGACGCACTTAAACAATTAAATCAAAGAATAACAGAGCTTAAGCAAGAAGAGGAAAGTTCTCTTTCTTCTGAAAAATTCACACCGAATCGCTCTAGCAGGACCTCACAAAAAAGTGGAAAATCTCATTCATCAGCTAGAATCGACAGAAAGGTAAACACTGCAGCAAGCGTCGCCAAATTGAAAACAGAAATATATTTTGCAGACGGTGAAGCAACCAAAATAGCAGAACTAAAGAAGTTTAAGCTCACCAAGGAACTGGCAATGGCTGACGCCGAAATGAATGCTATCAAGAAAGTAGAAGAGAACGAGCTTGCTCCCAACGGTGAAAAGGAAGATTTGATGCCACACACTATCATTAGAAACGATCTCCTTCATAATTATTTAATGCAGACCTCATCGGTAGATAAAGATGGTAATCTGACAATGGAAACGGAGCTAAGGGATACGTCCAAACCCTCTTCAGCAAAGGCATCTCCTGCGAATGATCAGTCGCATCACAACGAAAGGAAAGTCCCAATAAACGAAGGTACTACTGATGCTGGTAGTTTTGTGACACGCCATCTATCCATGCTGAATCCATTTGCACTCGAATATGTCACCCTGGCAACGCCCAAGAGAGCACAATTTACAAGTACCCCCTATGCTCAGTGCAAAGAATCGACTCCAAATAGCATGGGTCTTACACAGGATCAAGGCGAAGGTTCTCCATCCCAAATAAACAGCGATAATCTTCAGCGGCTAGCCGATCTGATGACTCAACACCAGGCGCAGGAGTCACAGCCACTCCCAGAACCTGAAACGTTTAGAGACAACCTCCTTCATTAACCTACCTGGAAGAAATCGTTCGACACAATCATAGCAAAGTAAGCCGACAGTTCAACGCAACAACTTTACTACCTAGGAAAGTATACCAGCGGAGAAGCTAAGGAATCCATTCGCAGCCTCCTTTCACTGGACAGCGCTGACGCATACAACGAAACACGAAAGATTTTGTCCGAAAGATATGGGAATCCGTTCCTGATTGCTGATGACTACCGGAAGAAATTAACCGAATGGCCAAAAGTACCCCCTAATGATGGCGTTAGTCTTTGAAAATTTTCCGATTTCTTGCTTCATTGTCAAACGGCTATGAAGAAATAAAGTACCTGAAGGCGCTAGACGATCCCGAGGAGAACCAGAAAATGGTGCGGAAGCTTCCTTGTAACATAGGCAATCGCTGGAGCCGCGAAGTTGACCGCTGGCTCAACACAGCAGAAGATAGACAAGGCAGCATATCGAGGCCAAGATGTCACGGTGAACCAGTCTACCCTCCATTCTCGGCCTTCTGTGACTTCCTAGAGAGAGAAGCTAGAATTGCATGCAACCCGCTAACATTTTCGAGGCCCAAGGACGAAGATAAGAAGGAGGAGCCGCAAAGGAGAGCAAGGTTCCGTAGCAACTACAAGAACAAGCCAGTCGGCACCAGCAGCTTTGCCAGTGGATCCAGCGAGCTTAAGAACAATACAACTCAAAGGAAAGCAGAAAGGAAATCGTCTGAAAGCTGCCCGCTTTGTAAATGCACTCATAACCTTGACGATTGTGACAAGTTTGCTAAGATGTGTCAAACGGAGAGAATGGATGTGATTAAGTCTAATGGCCTCTGCCTTGGTTGCTTGAAGTATGGCCACATGAAGAAAGACTACAGGATTAGAAAGGTTTGCAAATTTGTAACGGCTTTCACCCCACCTCTCTTCACATAGACACTACTAAACCATCGGAACAAGATCTAAATGCAGGAACACCTCAGTTTCACACAGCAATGAGCGGCACATCTCATCGGGTGAACACACTAGATGCGAAGAGCGTAAGCAACTGCAGCTTGCACTCGCTTATCGTTCCAGTGTGGTTGCATCATACCCAAGACCCAGAGAAGAAGACTCTTCTATACGCCCTCCTCGACAATCAATTGGACGCCTGTTTCGTTAAGAATGACGTCCTTCAAGGCTTAGGCATCAGTGGTCTTAGCATTCAGCTCAAGCTATCTATGGTTTTAGGAGAAGACATGGTCTCGTGTCAGAAGATAAACGGTTTAGTAGTTCGAGGTTTCAAGGAAGAATCAGAAATACCCCTGCCTGTAACTTACTCGATAGAAGAAATTCCTGTCAAAAGGAGTCAAATTCCGAGGCCAGAGTCCGTATTTAGCTGGCCTCACCTCGAACAAATTGCTGATCAGCTGATGCCCTATCGACACAACGTGGATGTAGCGCTCCTCATAGGAGTGAACTGCGCCCGAGCAATTAAACCACGCAAAGTAATTCCTAGCTCTGACGAAGATCTGTACGCCAAGAGAACGAACCTTGGATGGGGTGTCATCCGATCCATTAATCTGGACAAGGATGGTGAAGACGATGGCCATTGTTCTGGCAACTGGATAATTTCTCGAGAAATTGGACGAGGATCGATCAGAACCGTGAGTCACTTGGTAATGAAAACCCAAGTTAAAGAAGTCTTTGGTCCCACTCAAGTTAACAGGATGTTTGAGCTCGACTTCAACGAAGCGATCAGAGATGATCAGGTGCTATCCTTCCAAGATAAGAAATTCCTGAACGTTGAGACAACAAACATTTGAGACGAGAGGACGGGCACTACGAAATACCCTTACCGTTAAAGGAACAATCGTTCAGACTACCCGACAACAAGAATCTCGCTGTCAGCGACTAATGAAGCTTAAACAAAGATTGACGAGAGACGGCAAATATAGGGACCATTACCAAGCCTTTATGCACGATATGATAGAGAAAGGCCACGCTGAAAGGTTCCCTCCGAAGAGCTTCACGTCAACAATGGCTGCACTTGGTACATACCACACCATGGGGTATATCAGCTGCAAAAACTGGACAAGATTTAGGTTCTTTTCGACGCAAGCGCTGAATTTAATGGTGAATCTCTCAACCGTCACCTACTTTGAGGACCAGACTTGATGAACAACCTCACTGGGGTTCTTTGTCGGTTTCGTAACGAACCGGTGGCCTTCACCTGCGACGTTGAAGGAATGTTCCATCAAGTATTCGTCTCGCAGAATATCGAAACTTCCTCAGGTTCCTTTGGTGGAAGGATGGTAACATAGACGGTGAAGTAACCAAATATAGAATGACAGTACACCTGTTCGGCATGGTATCGTCCCCTGGATGTGCAAACTTTGCACTAAAAAGAGCGGTAGACAACTTTAAAGAAGTGTTCGGGAGCAGGCCAGCCGAATTTGTCAAAGACGATTTTGATGTAGATGATTGGCTCAAGTCGGTTCCCTCAGAGTCTGAAGCCACATCCCTAATCCAAAGCACAAAGGAGTTATGCTCTAAGGGAGGATTCAATCTTCACAAATTTGTATCCAACAGCAAGAAAGTAATAGAGTCCATACCCAAGGATCAACGTGCCAAAGGGGTCATGGAATTGGATCTCAAAAAGGATGTTTACCCCATAGAAAGAGCTTTAGGAGTTCAGTGGTGTGTGGAGTCAGACCACCTTCAATTCAGAGTAGAGTTGAAGGATATACCCTTCACTAGGAGAGGAATACTAGCCTCTATCAGTTCGATTTACGACCCTTTGGGCCTAGCTGCACCCTTCCTGTTAACATGCAAGAAAATTTTGCAAGAATTATGCAAAGATAAGACAGACTGGGACGAGGCAGTACCTGAAACCGTTCGGCTCCCATGGGAGAAGTGGAGGGGAGAGCTGCGCACCCTGGCAGAGATGAAGATATGAAGATGCTACAAACCTGATGACTTTGGCAAAGTAAAGTCAGTCAAACTTCACAGTTTCTCCGATGCAAGCGCTCATGGCCAGTGTTCGTATCTCAAAATGGTTAACAGTCACGACAAAGTACACTGTTCCTTGGTGATGGCCAAATCAAGAGTTACGCAGCTGAAACCCATTACTGTACCAAGATTAGAACTTACTGCTGCAGTAGTGTCAACTAAAGTTAGTGCCTTTTTACAGAAGGAGTTGAAGTACTACAACATCCCTGAAGTGTTCTGGACAGACAGCAAAGCTGTCCTTGGATATATATCCAATGAAGCAAGGTGTTTCCACACATTCTTCGCTAAATCGCGTGCAGCTGATCCGCGACCGCACACCTCCTGATCAGTGGAACTACGTTCAGACAAGGGATAACCCAGCTGATGATGTGTCTAGAGGACTCGAAGCTCAAGAGCTAGTAAACAACACAAGGTGGTGGAATGGACCAGATGCCTCTGGATGCCACGTCATGACAAGCCTACCTTGAACTTTGTAGCATCACTGGAAGATCCTGAAATTAAGAAGATTTCAGTGTCCACGACCAGCGCCGCAGAACGCTCGGCTGTGTTGCAGTGTGTTGAGCGCTTCTCCAACTGGCATCGAGCCAAATGGGTCATCGAAATTTGTCTCCTATTCGTCGACAGAATGAAACACCGTTTAAAGGAAGATGTTAAGGTTCCTTCTGGTTCCCAAGAAAGACGCGCACAATGCCCAGACAATGCTAAATCCTTGTGTGAAGCTGTAGAAAGCTTGGCAGTGAGCGTTGAAGACCTGCAGAAGGCCAAACAAAGGATAATCAAAGCAATTCAACATGAAGCTTTCACGAAAAAAGTAGAGTTGCTGACAAGCGTCCAACACCGACACGAAAGGAAGGACAAAGCAAGAAAAGGAATGACAAGATCAAGCTCTATCCACCGACTAGATCCATTCTTGGATTAATATGGTATCCTACGCGTCGGAGGTAGGATTGAACAGGCCCATTTGCCTTATGAGATGAAGCATCCTGTGATACTCCCGAATAGATCTCACGTCACTGAGCTGATAATATGTCACTTCCATCTGCGTACCAGACATCAAGGGCGAACAAGAACACAAGCAGAAATCCACACGTGCGGCTTCTGGATAGGGCAGCTCTACTGTTGGCCATCATCTATCTAAATGCATCATGTGTCGTAAGCTAAGAGCAGCAACCCAGCAGCAGAAGATGGCCCCTTTATCAAACAAGCAACTTGAGGAAGCCCCGCTTTTTACTTACTGCGCGGTGGACTACTTTGGACCCTGGTACATAAAGGAAGGACAGAAGGAAATGAAGCGCTATGAGGTCATATTCACATGCATGACCTCACGCGCCGTTCACCTGGAGACCACAGTTTCACTCAGTACTGACTCATTCCTAAATGCATATCATCGCTTTATTGGTCGCCATGGACCAGTCCAGCAGCTACGCTCCAACCAAGGCACCAATTTTGTAGGTGCAAAGAATGAATTGGAATCAGCCCTGTTAGAGATGAATCACGATGCCATTCAGAGAGAACTTTTGAAGGATGGATGTGATTGGATCAATTGGAAGATGAACGTTCCCTAGGCCAGCCACATGGGTGGGGTTTGGGAGAGACTTGTCCGTACCACAAGAAGTGTACTATCGCCAATGTTGCAGAATCATGGCAAACAACTAGACAACGAATCCTTGCGCACACTAACGGTCGAGACAGAAGCAATAATCAATGGCCGCCACTAACGACGGTCAACCTTACAGGTCCAGACGCAAGGGATGTGCTGATACCAAATCGATTGCTGACAATGAAGTCTTCTGTAGTCATGGCGCCACCCGGAAATTTTCAGCTAGCCAACGTATCTTCAAGGAAACAATGGCGTTGGGTCCAGCACCTCTCAAACGAGTTTTGGTATCAAACCTCCAGTCCCTGCAGAGCAGGCAGAAATGGTCAGCTTCATACAGAAATCTTAAAGAAGGAGACCTCGTGATTCTGAAAGACGACAACATTCCCAGAAATTGCTGGAAGCTTGCCCGTGTTGCTGAGACATACCCAGACGAAGACAGCCTTTTAAGAAAGGTTAAGGTGGTAGTAGCTAACCAATCAGGTGATAGTGACGGTAGCAGGCTCAAGGTTACTCCAAACCTTGGCAGGCTACTTTTGCCGAAATTTGGTTGTTTTTTTTTTGGACCAAGTTACAGTTAATTACTTAAACTTAAATTTTCCAAAAAAATTGAGTTTATATCTTAAAACCCGTGCGAGTTATTGAGAAAAAGGTATTTTCGTAAAAAAGTTAATAAATTATCAAGGTGTCATAATCTCCGTAAGGCGTGAACTCCCCAGCGACCTTTTCGCGGCAAAAAGGCTTTATCCGGGAGATCCTATTTCAACTCATTAGCATATTTTTGTTTACACGCAGGTTTGAGCTATGTGGTTTTTCAATTTCCTATGATGAAACGTTCAAGAAGAGAAAAAAGTCCTTGGTTAAAACCTAAATCAAAGCCAGGACCCAAAAAGCGCAAAACTTGTGAATTTCCTGATGAAAGAAGAAAAAATCTTCCGAGTACAAGTCAGGATTATTCTTCATCGTTGGATTTAGAGAACTTTGAAGAGGACAAAGCATCTAGCGAAACATGGACAATCGTTGACAGAAAGATGCTAAATCACGCACTGGAACAAAGTGTGACTTGTCGCTTCTGCGAAAGCGACGGTGTAAATTTTGAAGAAGTGGCATGCACCGGACTCGGCGCAGAATGGGTTTGCCGATGCAAAAATCTAAAGTGCTCCTCTCACCAAGTCTTGGCCTCGTTTTATACAACACCGAAGACCAACAGGTTCTACGACATTAATCAAGAATTCGTCCTTGGACTGAGATTAATTGGCCGTGGATACTCTGCAGCACAGAAGGTACTAAGTGTCTTGAATCTTCCAAGACCAGTAAGCAATGTTTCCTGGACTTCACATACGAAGGCTCTGGTGAAAGCTGCGAACGAGCTCCTCGAAAGAGAACTAAAAAACGCGGTGCTAGGAGTGAAACAGCACCAGCTGGAAAATGGTGATTTGGACAACAGTATTGATGGCAGCATCACCGTTGAACAGTTAATGGACGTTGTTGTCGATGCTGGCGTTTCAATTGATGGATCCTGGAACAGTCGTGGCTGGTCAGCTCGAGTTCCATTGATACCGGGAAAGTTCTTGATTTCATTTTCCTATCCAATTCGTGTGTCTCTTGTGAGCAGAAGAAAAGAGAACAACGGGAAGGGAAAATTTCAAAGAGGGACTTCCTTAGCTGGTTTGTTAGCCATGAAGAAGACTGCTACCTCAATCATGAAGGGAGTTCACAGGTCTGTCATGAATTTAATTTTCTTAGTAAAAAGAGAGGGGAAAATTTAAAATTTCATAGACAAAAAAATTGTCACAACCCCTTTTATTATTGTTTGATTCTTGTTCTATCAATGTGCAGTTCCAGAAAAATAGCCATACTCCCCAACAAAAAGTTTTTTTGGTTTTGACTTTCCGTCCCCGAATGGAGATTCCAGTTTAGCTTCATACTTTGCTTCTAAAAAATTTTGACTTTTAAGAGCTCCCTCCCCCAAGGAATTTCTGATAACTTTCCATGGGGTGGGTATGGATTTTACTGGAACTGCACAATGAAGACTGCCATTTATGTCTTGAAGGACAGTGAGATATTTGAGTTTATAATTGTCATGCATGGAAGCCACACAAAATTAATTAACATCAAACAAACAGATGAATGAATGAGTGAGTGAGTACGTAATGGGGATAATAGTGTATCTTTATTGCGCCTAACTCTCCAAAAGGAGGTTTTGGTCTATTTACAATAGAGGGTATAATGTTATCATACTCTTGGCAATACATCAAGAAATGCTGTTCGTCCTCTATACAATTTCTTTTGCAGATTAAGCATGTTCTGTCTTCTACCAGGACTGATGCCTCTTTATTTTCGTACTTTCCAGTTTGTATATGCAGTGTGAGTGAGTGAGAGAGTGAATGAATGGATGAATGAATGAACCAATCAATCAATAATCCCAGTGATTGTCCCTTAGTGACAACTCAGGTTGAATTCAGGACAGTTATATTCGGGTCAAAGTAGAAATGCACACATTTTTGGTAAAAAAAAAATTAATGTCCCAAGAGCAAGGAATTTTGGAAACAACATGATGAAAGGAAGGTAATTGTGTTATAAATTTTTAATAATTATTTGTTTTGCAGTCAATGGAAGCTCAGGGTGCTTGTTGCTTGTATGGCCGGTCACTTGGGAAGCACAAGCTTCGGTGCATTCCATTCGTGGGGGATGGACACAGCAAAAGTTATGCTGAAGTAAGGAAGTTGGCCCCATATGGTGAGGCTGTATTCATTCCAAAGGAGGACTGTATAGGCCATGTGACAAAGAGGATGGGAACGGCTCTTAGAAAACTGCACACAACATATAAAGGTAAGTAATTTGTTGATAACTTTCCTGTTTTCAAAGTTACAGTTGTTGGTATACCACTGGAATCTATTGTCTACAAAACAAAAACATTACAAATCACACTTATAAAAGTCAAGAGGCTTTTATGTGTTCACAGGATATATCAGAATATTGTTGATGGATATGTTGTTTTCTTAGGCCCCATTATATGGAGAAAAGTTGTCCCGGGTAGAAGGGTCACTCGCCTACCCAAGCTACCCAGGGCGAGCCAACTTTTCCTACATTTCCTTACAAAACTTGGCAAACCGTTTACATGAGAAAGAAAAAGTTGGCTCAGCTGGAATGGTGACCCGCCTAGCCGGGTCACCCTTTTCTTGATGGGAGGGTCACCCTCCTAGCCAGGCCAACTTTTCTCCATATAAACACTTTGGCTCGCCTAGCAGGGTCAACTCCGTCAAGGCAAGACAATGAGAGCATGCGTGAGCGCTGTTGGCTTGGGCAAAGGGGTCAACTTTTTCCTCACATAAACGCTTGCTGAAGTAGACTCAGCTGGGAGGGTGACCCTCTTTCCTGGGACAACTTCTCTCCATATAAATGGGGCCTTAGTGTGACCTAAAGTTAATATGTTCACCTCATTACCTGTCACAAGTCATGTTTCCCTTACAGTCGAAGGCTTTTTTTTTTTTAAGTTGTCATCTCAATTACTAAAATCAGGTTCGTGGTATCCAAATCTTTGTTTCCAGGTAAAAAACTCGAAGATGGCAAAGGTCTTTCTGGCCAGGGGAGACTAACGCTGACACAAATCGACACAATTCAAAATTTTTACGGGAAGGCAATCTGAGACAACAAGGGAAGTGCCAAAGAAATGTCAAAGGCGGTACATGCCATCCTGAAACATTATGCCAGTACACCTGAAACGCCACAACATGAAGACTGTCCCATGGGGAAGGATTCATGGTGTAGCTATAACAGAGACCAAGCAACAGGTCAGACAACCCATGTACCAATCAAGGATCCCTTGCCAGAAGCTGTTGTCAAAGTCATTCAACCGACATTCGACAGACTAGGATCTGAAGAGTTCCTTGTAGGGTGCGAGAGTTGCCTTGACCAGAACAATAATGAAAGCCTTCACCATGTAGTTTGGGGTATGGCACCTAAAGAACAGTATACCTCGCAACAAGAAACAAGCCTTGCAGTGTCATTGGGTGTTCTGGTATTTAACAATGGCATGAATGATACAGCGATTAAACTGTTGGATTCCATGGTCATCCCAGTACATTTTGACATGCAAGAACAATGTAAACAAATTGATGCTAAACGCCTGGTTGGCTCTGATTATAAATCTGATCCTACAGTGAAGAAAAGAAGAAAAAAACTCCGAAGGGAAAAGTCCAAGAAGCAGGATGCCTTCGTACACCAGGAAGGTGTTATGTACAGCTCTCAGAGTTTCTATAACAGTGCACTTTAAAACTATACTGTAGACTGCCCATCTGGGTAATCTTGATTACATTTTGCTTAGGAAGGGTCCATTATACTTTTGAGGGGGTTGGGGGGGAGGGGCTGTACAAGTTAGGTCAGAATTTTTTTTAGTTTTTGGCAAAGAACTGATGAAATAATTTTTTTGAATCACCAAAAATTACAATGGTGGAAAGTGTTTGCTTTATTTTTTCCTGCGGTCCCCTTTAGACAATAAGTTATTGTTTTCTGCATTTTTTTTTTCCTATTTCTTTCTGCTGAAATACCAACAGATAGCCTGTTAAATATAGAAATAAGCGACAAACAACAAAATAAACGACGAACAATGCTAAGTATTAGCGGATTGCTAATGAAAAAATAGAGATGTCTAGACCCACGGTTACACGAAAAGCAATGACATCTTATGGTCTAGCTGCTTTTCAATCATCTATCAATGATAGTGTGAAAATATTCCCGTTTGTTGTGAACAGAAGATATTTTTCTAATTTCTTGTTGGATTGATTAGGAGAATAGTGAGCGAAATTTGCACTGCGGTTCTCAGTCCTTCTAATGACCCTTACCATCAATGCATGAGCCCAGGAACAGTACTGGACATATCTTGTACACCGTGGACCTCTCCCTCGTCTCGTACTTCTCTCAACGCTTTGGTCGAGATTGCATGCAAAGAAGTCACCGTCGAACCTGATAAAGAGCAGGAAATTGCGGTTGGGGATGCTAATATTTTTGCACATATTGGTTTCCAAAAACCAAAAATACGTTCAACATTTGAAGACAATGTTACTGAACACAAACAAAACTTACCCGATCGCATTCATGTCGGCCACGAGCGCCTCCCTATAATTTTGTATTGGCACTTGCTCGTCGGTCTCTTTTTGTTTTGTTGAACGTTTTTTTGCCTTAGTTTTACCCATGCCTGGCTACCGAAAACCTACTCGCAGAGGCTAAGTGGGGAAAACGTGACTGAAAAACTATAACTTTCCCGCGAAGTGCCATTTTCCTTGCTGTGAACATCAGGGGTTCTACTATGTTATTGGCCGGCGGCTCACAGTGTGAGCCTGGTGTTGACATAATTCTCCGAGAAGGCGTTACATGCTTCTAAATCTTTAGAAGGCGAAAACTCGCAATACGATTTCGGCAAAATCCGTCCTCTTAAAATGAATTAATAGGGTATGTAGAATTGACAGAATTCCGTCAAATTTCGCCCGAACGTTAACTGAACAACGAGGAACAAAAGGGTGTCGGCATTTTTTTTTTAATCAAATACTTTCCTCCTGGCGGCTTCGGAACGCAACACGTTTGCATATTCTTTTCAACTGGAACTTGACAGGTCTATTAAAAGGAAACCAAGAGGAATATGGGGAAATGCTCACACCCTTTGAGAGATTGATGTTTTGTGATTAACTCTATGCAGCTACATTTCATCAGAGATCGCGTTTGATACCCGATTAATTCGACGGAATGGAGCTCTGTCATTTTGCTGTTTACTGGCTTCCTTCGTCTTAGCAAAGGAATAACCAAAATAGCTTATAATTTTATCGAATTCTGCATTAAATAAGCTTTTTATCGATATATAGCTTCTGGTGGTTTTCTTAAAAACAACGCGCGTACGCATTTTTTTCAGGAAGGCACCTGCGAAGGTTTGGAGTAACCTTAAGGGGTCTCACATTTCCCACCTGAACAGACCTGTTCAGAAGTTAGTTTTCTTGATGTCAAGTGATGAAAATGAGGACGGGGGATTCCCAGCCGAAGAGCCTTAAAGAATGACTATTTATAGTGAACATTGAAAAACTGATTTATTTTGTTTCATTAAGTAAATCATAAATTGTGACCAATTTAGGGGAGCCATGTTAATGATTAGCTTGTTTGTTGTGTAATTTCCGTTTTGTGAGTTCAGAAGATATAGGATCGTGTTGTAGTTCAGTTTTCCTGTTGTTTTCGAAATAGACAGACACATTTTTAGAAAGAGTGAAAGAATCAAAGCGTTTATTTAAGGTACAGGAGAGGAGAAAGACGTATTATGACGTTTTTTGTCTATCTTGCATCCGTAGTCTATTTTGTTACATTTCAAGCACGTATTTTGTAACATAGATTCGCGGCATGAGTGATCAATTCATCTTTCTTGTGAATGTATCGTAATCAAGCTTTAATTATAATTTTCTTCTCAGTTTTTATGTTATTCCATCAAGCCATTAAATTTATATATCAAGAAAGAAGGACTGGTCTGTTGGAGTTCTAGTAAATGCTTTCTGGTTCTTAATCAAGATTGGAGTTCAAGTTATCTCAAGCTCCGCCCGTTACAGTATGTTCATCATGGGGTGGAAACCAGAGAATGAAATGCCTGTATTAAAATTCGAACAGTAAAATCAGTGAAATAATTAATTTGTCGTGAGGTTTTGGAAAATCGAACTCCTTAATGCTGTTAAGACAAGCTAACCTAACTGAGTGAAATCCAATTTGGTGTGTAATTGCACAAGTGATTAACAAAATCGGATGACCGCGAATCGGAGAAAGCTCGATTTGTTAATCACGAGCATGATTACACATAGAATTGTGCTGTATGATAAAAGTTTCATTTGAGAGGTAGTTTTCAATGGTAGAAAATCCTTCTTAGGCCAATTGCTGGAATCGGTCACTATATGTGTTTGGTGGATTAAGTTGAGAGGACTTAAGGTATTCCTGGAGGCTAAATCGAATCTTTCGGATCATCACCTTTTTTTAACATATGCGACAATACTTAAAATGGGACCTGTACACCAAATTTCAGAGATCAGGACTGAAGCGTTTGTGAGCGAGAGAAGTTTGGTTTCTACGGGGTCTTTCGCGGGGAAAACACGGACTGCCTACTGCGAAAATCCTTGCGTCTTCTTCGTGTACAATTCCCCAAAAAGTATGATGTTGACAGATCTGTCAATAGTGCTCTCTTTAACGTGAAAGATGAGACTGTTCTGGAGTTTTGTCAGTTCTATATGGATGAAATAAAGTTATTGTCTTCACTATTTAAAGACATCATCTTTCGCGATCAACTCACTGGTGAGCGATATAGGAAATGAAAGCATGGATGCTCTTGACGCAGAATTTCCTCAAAACCGGTAATTTGAACTTTACAGCATTACTTTTTTTTTGTTTGTAGTAATACCGTACTTCACTTCTTAGCGTGATTATTTTACGAATAAACGCTATTTCTTCCTTTCACCTCTCATAGTCAACTACCTAACAGCACACGCTATTCCAATATTTTCCCTTCAGGTTTGCTGGAGCGCCAAACAGAAAAGGGTCGCGTGAAACCCAAGGAATGATTATCTAGACTGCGAACAGTCGTACTTCTTCCCCTCATGTCACGCACAAAAAGCGACGATAAAATTATGCGGTGTCGCCGATCGCTAGATACGCGCTAGATGCGTCCAACAAACATTAGGAGAAGACAGTCTCTTGAATCTTGAAGCCAGGAGAGAACAGGAGAGAAATGCCGGGAACGAAGTGATGATTCAAATTGTTCTAAATGCGTTCTTGAACCACTTCCAGAGCCTTGGGCATCGTGAAGGCTTTTCGACCAGCCGTTCGGATTGCTCACCGCCATAAATAAATGTCTTCTTGCGACAAATAAACCTCTCTTTGCAATAAAAAATCTATAATATATCTTTCTATGAACCGTGAATTTGATTGTTTTCCAAGGTCTCTTCCATAAGCATCGCATCACCGAGAGGAGACGATCCAGGTGTCGTTGCTAGGTGAAGGTGATAAGCTGAACGTTGATTAGTTTCGCGGGAAAAATAGACGCTATGTATGGGCATATTTGGGGGCCTTATTTTGCGTATTACTGCTGAAAATAATAATTGTGGATACTGCAATCATGGCCACCGTTGAAATAAACAGAAATCTATCAAACATGAGCAATTTCGAGCAATTTATGGCCGATTTACGCACAGAAAAGGCTTACGATGTGTGAGATTAGGGCTAATTATGTTTTCTTCAAGACGATATGGCGTAGATGTTTGAAACTTGGCAGTTTTAAACTGCGTGAGAAAAGGAAACTTTACACCGCAACGTGCAACAGAGAGTGCATTAGACCGCCAGTGAGTGGACCTTACCTTCCATGAAGGTAAACTTTGTGAAATTTCGCTTTTAAAACACTTCAAAAGAAAACTTCAATGCGCACTGCCGTGAAAAGATGTTTTTCTGTATTTTAACCTTGTCCCAAATTTTAAATAATAATAAATTCCCGTTTGCATTTGATTGATTTCAGAAAATTTCTTGTGAATGAAATTAAAATTCCAGACATTCCATTAAACATTTCTTTGCAAAGATATTTGTTTTGGAATCTATATAAATCGATGAATTAGTGGTATTAAAATTAAGTCTGTATCTTAAATATTGGCTTAGAAACACTGCTTTGTATTAGTGTCTAAAATTGAGCAAATTAGCCTCCAGGAATACCTTAACATTATAGGCTCATGTAACTGTTCGATTACAGCCAACTGTCCGATTAAAACGTTTCAAATTAATTAGCACAAAATACAGCAGTTTACAGCACCAATCACATTTGAGGAAATTGTAATTGTTATGATTTATTTAGTTATCTGTAATTACTTAATTTACAGGATTAAAGATGAAGCTTCTGCAGCCAAAAGTCCCAGTTTTTACCTGAACAGAAAATCTTTACTGATTATGCCAAACAATTTACTTGACAAGGTTGGATCTAATGATTCGATGGTGCCTTTACTACTAAATGCTGAACAATGGTATGATCAGTATGTTTCATCTTCCAATCCAACTAGAATACAGCACAATGTCGACTTTTTAGTTAACATTGATGCACTCGACGACTGCAAGACTTACTCTCGGACGATCTAGGCTTGTGGATCCAAACGAAAACCAGGAAAAAAAGCTACACGCGGTTAGAAAGGACAAAACTGAAAAGGTTCGTAAAGTGGTGAGAATCAGTGGCGATGATACCGATGGTTTTTTAGTGTGTCGCAGACCGTTTGTGAATGCAAGCCATAAAACATTTCATAAAACTATCATGGACGTTACTCATCCAGATGGGAAGCACCATAATATCGTCTTCATAAAATATGAATTTGTCGGTGCTCCAGAGCACGAAGTGAAGGTGAAGCAGCATGGAAATGCCAAGTCTTGCAGCATATCCTATCTAAAAACTTACAAGAGCACAAGCAAGAGTTTACAAGTAGCCAAAGAAAAAGGCAAGACCTTAAAGAGGGCTGTGCATGACGGGGAAACTAAAGTTGGGGGCCTTAAAAATTGCAATTCTGAAGGAGCTTTACCACGAAAAGAGAGACAAGCTAAATATCTGAAGAATAAAGACGGTAAAGGACATATCACAGATCCAATACTTGGTGCAGTTCTGAAATCAAGTGAGACACTGTCATTTGTGTCTGCGTGACCATGGGATTGTTAAGAGGTCTGTAATTATTTAAGTCATTGATTTGGACTTGACCTTCTTGTATTTTATCAGGTTTGTCCATGACAACAAGTGTGCTTCCTTTGCCCGCTTTTTTTAAGTTTAGGTCGCTGCGATGTTTGATAGCGTTTAACGCTTGGCGTTCTTTGCATGACAAGTTTTGTTTTGGTTTGGCTATTTTTATCTCCGCAATTTGTTGTTTGACCTCTTTAAGATAGGTTTCTAGTGCAACTGATGGTTGAACTGGTACTAAAAAGAGTCAATTGTTTCAAATATTATCTAAGTTATCTGCGTATTTTTGAATTACCTGGTACAAACTTAGAGGTAAAGTTAAGGAATTAGCCCCATGACTCTTGTTTTGACTTGCTCCGAACTCGCTTAAAAAGGAAACCATAATCATTGCTCTAAATTTTTTACGGAACGCATTACTAACTCAGTACAATGCAACAACACTCATTTAATGCGTTGTGCACAAACAAGTATGTTCAAGGTTAATGAGAAATAGAACTGTAAATAACTGAAAATTTTACCACATTCTTATGTTATCCTTCTCAGTGCGACAGGAAGTCTACGATTGGGCGGGAACAAAGGAAACTTTGCCCCACTACTTTACACTTCAAAGAGGGCACCATCTTGTTTCCAACCAGGAAACGATCGAGATCGACGAGATGCTGAACGTTACTGAAAGAGTAGGTAGAAAGTATAAAACGAACTGATACCCGATAGTAACTTCTATAAAGAAAAACATTTTAAACCTCGTTTAACTAATCACCTTTAAAACGTGTTTAAACCTTGCTGTTAATCCAGCATTAGCCTTAAAGTTGCTTACATTTTATGAAATGCACCGCCCTGAGTACAATGTTAGATATTTTCAATAGGTAAAATTGCAAGGAGATCAGATTTCCTCATGGAGTGGATAGTCTAAATGCACTTCTGTCTTACTTCTTAGCACCCACCCCCTACGCTCATAGTGGCGAAATGTTGCTAGTAGTAATTAAGAGCCACCATCTGTAAATATCGACTTTCGTCGTTTGGACGAAAAAAAATGAAATCCCTCAAACTTTCTCAGAAGAATGGCCTATATAAGTGATTCACATAAATATAACTTTCAGCTCAGTTCGATTCGTATTCTATTCCGTCACCGCACTGAGGGCTCACATGAGATAGCATTGCGTCTGCGCAAACTCATTTGACGAGTAAAGAAATGTCGGTGCGGAAGAGAAAAGCACAAGATGCTAAAAACACGCCCCAACACATTGAAGTTCATGTCAATGTCGAGGAGAATGGCGCCAAAATTGGCGCTTCGACTGGCTTGCCTTGTGATGAAACGCCTTCAACATACCTCATTGCGGCCATGAAAGAGGGTTTTGCCCAGTTGTCGGGCAATATGGCTAATGCCATTTCCGAGGCGTTTAAGTCTTTTAAATCCGACCTTGAGGTTTCTTTCGAGGAGAACCACGAGAGCTCTGAGTCGGACCACGAGGATGAACCCCCCGCGAAGAAGCGAGATGAGCTGGACGAGCAACGCTCATCTAAAGAATCCAGCGAGAAAACCGTTGATGTTGACAAGTCTGTCGGAAATTTACTTCAGCGATCTAATAGCGCCTCTAATGAGGGAAAAAGTGAAGTGCTTAATAGCCTAAAAAACGATTTACAAAAGGAGGAAACGGGTCCGAATGTGGACAGCGAACTGGCGAGCATTATCAATACGTTGATAAAAAATGGACTGCCTGAGGAAAAGCTCCAGGACAAAATGAACAAATACCACCGTCCTGGAAAATGTGAAAGCCTAACGAAGGTACGCGTTAACCAGGCAGTGTGGGACAATTTAACCTCACCTGTGCGATCACAGGACGTTCAACTTCAAAAAGTACAAACGTCACTATTCAAAGGTATGTGTGCCTTGACTGTAATGATAAACAACCTTGTGGATCAAATACCTTCGTTTCCAGCTGGAAACGAACTGCCTCAAGAGGCTACTGATGCCTTTGCACTGATTGCTAATGCAAATACTGAGCTTAATCACAGGCATAGAGAGTTTATAAAGCCTGATTTGCATAATGATTATAAACATCTATGCTCTTCATCCCTTGCCATCACAGATCAGTTGTTTGGGAATGATTTACCGAAGCAGGTTAAAGACTTAACAGAAGTCAACTGTGTGGGAAAAAAGGTTACCACAAATAGTGGGTCTTTTGCCAGGCCCCCATTTGATTCTAGAAATCCTAGAAACTACACCTCCCGCTCCTCAAGCCGTGGACGGGGATACCGGAACACTCGGAAGCCTCTTTTAGGATGGCGCTGCAACGATCGACAAACAAACCCTCCAAGGAACACGAAGCAAGGAAAGATGAAGTAGTCACTAAGAGCCCGGATCCTGTTTCTACTGTTGATGTTGAGGTGAGCAAACACCTACAGTTGTCTAATGACTTTATTTTCGGGCGCCTGAACCATTTTTCCTCCCAGTGGCAGCATATTACCTCTGATCCCTTTATTCTTGATAGTGTCCAACACTACAAAATTGAATTTGTTGCTGAGTTTCCTCAGCAAGAGGTGGTTCCAAGGGAAATAAGTTTTTCCACTCAGGAACAATACATCATTGAAAAAGAAATTGAAAAATTGTTGCATAAAGGAGTGATCGAGGAAACAACCCACTGTGTTGGTGAATATATATCTACTATATTTATTCGCCCCAAGAAAGATGGCACCTATAGGCTCATATTGAACCTAAAAAGTCTTAATGATCATGTAGAGTATCATCATTTCAAGATGGACACTTTGCAATCTGCTATTAGGCTTATGAAGCAGAACTGCTACATGGCATCTGTAGATTTGCGAGATGCTTATTACTCGGTGCCTGTTGATAAAGAATATCAAAAATTCCTTAGATTCGTCTGGAAAGGAAAACTGTTTCAGTTCACATGCTTGCCAAATGGGCTTTCATGTGCCCCTCGCCTTTTTACTAAGATTTTAAAGCCTGTCTATGACACCCTTAGGAAGAGGGGGCATTTAAATGTGGGATATATTGATGACTCGTATCTACAAGGAGATACAGCACATCAGTGTCAAACTAATGTCAGTGATACCTGCTGTCTGTTTACAAGATTGGGGTTTATTATTCACCCTGTTAAATCAGTGCTTAAACCAGTCCAGTGCCAGGTTTTTCTAGGTTTTGTTTTGAACTCTATTAATATGACAGTGTGTCTCCCAACTGAGGTGTTAAGAATCAAAGAGCGATGCAGTAAGCTCTTGAGCAATGCAAGTATATCAATTCAAGAACTTGCAGAAGTTATTGGACTTTTAGTATCCAGTTTTCCAGGTGTTATTTCTGGCCCTCTTTTCTATAGAAACTTAGAAACTGATAAGACAATGGCACTCAGACCAAACAAAGGAAATTTTCAGGCACTTGTGAGTTTATCACAAGAAAGCCTTGCAGAATTACAATGGTGGTGCTACAATATTGACAAGGCAGCTTACCCTATTTGTACGCCTAACTCCAAGATTGATGTTACTCTGTATACTGATGCCTCCAACAACGGGTGGGGCGCAGTCATGGGTACTGAGAAAACAGGCAGTAGATGGACTGAGGCAAAATCAAATAATCATATCAACTGCCTAGAGCTAACGGCTGTATTATTTGGCCTGAAAGCTTTCTGTAGCACTATGAAGTCTATCCATATTCGCATTTATTCTGAGAATACTACTACTGTTAGTTACATTAATTCAATGGGGGGTACCCACTCCATGGAGTGCAACTCTGTTGCCAAAGCCATTTGGCTGTTCTGTATTGAGAGGAACATTTGGATTTCTGCAGCACATATCCCAGGAAAGAAAAATATTGATGCTGACAGGGAGTCCAGGGTTTTTCATGACAACAAGGAATGGATGCTACGGCCAGCCATTTTTGAATAGATGACTAAAATTTGGGGGAAGCCCTCAATAGACCTTTTCGCCTCAAGGCTGAATGCTCAGGTTCCCTGCTATGTATCCTGGAAACCTGATCCTGAAGCAACATATGTAGACGCTTTTTCTATCAGCTGGGAAAATCGTTTTTTTTCTATGCTTTTCCTCCATTTAGTTTGATTCCCTGTTGTCTACAGAAGATAGAGATGGAAAAAGCAGAAGGCATAATGATTGTTCCCCTGTGGCCAACTCAGCCGTGGTACTCACAACTGTTACATCTGATAATAGAGACGCCCAAGACTCTTCCTCAACAGACATCCACACTCAAGATGCCAGGAAGAGACTACGAGAATCATCCACTAATCAAGATGATTCTGATGGCTTGCAGATTATCAGGGGATCCCTTGAAGCACAAGGAATTTCTAAAAAAGCTGGCGACATCATCCTCCGATCATGGACACAAGGAACTCAAAAGCAGTACTCTTCCTACATCAAGAAGTGGACTACATTCTGTCGTAGACAACAAATTGATTGTGTTTCCCCCACTATATCCCAAGCGTTAGATTTTTTAGTTGAACTGTTTGAAAGTGGAATAGGATATAGTGGCATGAACACTGCCAGGTCTGCTCTATCATGTTTGTTAAAGTCTTTTAATAGGGGTCCCATTTGGCTCACACCCTGTAGTTTCTAGATTCCTCAAAGGGGTATTTGAATCAAGACCAATAGTACCAAGATATACGAAAGCATGGGATGTTGGTGAGGTACTGAGTTACCTGCAGAAAATACCTAACTCAGAGGATGTTTCGTTGAAGGATTTAACGTTGAAAACTGTTATGTTAGTATCGCTAGTATCTGCTCAAAGAGGTCAAACAATTCACTACCTTAATCTTGATGATATGATTAGTTCAGAGACCTCCATTACGTTCATGTTAAAGAAGCCTATCAAGCAATTCAAACCAGGAGTTAAACCATTGGTAGTAAAGTTTAGTTTGTACCCTGTTGACCCTAGCATTTGTGTGGTCACTACTTTAAGGGCTTACTTAGCTCGCACCATAGATAAACGTGGTGATAATAAACAATTGTTTATTAGTTTCTTTTCTTGAAGCCTTTTAAGCCAGTTTCCAGAAGTACCATCAGCAGGTGGATCAAGGTTGTTATGTGCAAGTCTGGTATAAATGTAGAACTGTTCAGACCTCATAGCACTAGGGCTGCCGCCACATCTAAAGCCAGTGAGAGTTCTGTTCCTTTAGATCAGATTTTAGCTACAGCCGGATGGAGCTCATCCTCCACTTTTGCTAAGTTTTACCACAAACCTATTGGTGCCAACGACAGTTTTGCCGCGAGCATTTTGCAGTCTGTAGTTCCATTGTCTAATAAATATTGTGGTTACATGACATGGTCTCATGTGTTATTTTTCCACATGTGTGCAGTGAGCTTTGAAGTCTCATGTGAGCCCTCAGTGCGGTGACGGAATAGAATTCAAAAATTAAACGAGACTT
This sequence comes from Pavona decussata, assembly GCF_977016875.1. NCBI lineage: Eukaryota > Metazoa > Cnidaria > Anthozoa > Scleractinia > Agariciidae > Pavona > Pavona decussata. Next base: position 1,064,668 of record NW_028145428.1, on the reverse strand, counting down.
ACCTGTAAGTTGAAGTTTGATTGGAATTCTATCTGTCACCAAGCGCTGAGGGATTACATGCCCTCCCGTTCGGCCCACCCTTTTATCAGACAGGGTGCTCTCCACTGCACACATGGTAAGTGCTTTAAAGACTGAGTTCGCGCAGGCGCAATGCTATCTCAATTCCTCAGCGCTTGGTGGCGGATAGAATTCCAATCAAACTTCAACTTACAGGTAAGTCTTGTTTAATTTTTGAATTTTAGCTGTAGTGCCACCATCTTGGTTTTACCGTTCTGAGAGGGCTTTCAGCGACCATTTTAGGCCACACTTTTAAGAATTTGCCTTACAAAGAAAGGGTTACAAATCCGAACAAAATCTCATTATTCGAGACAAGCAAATGTTTTATGTTGTGTTGAGAAGCTTTTTAGGGAATTTGATCGAAATCTGATTTTTTTTTTTTACAAATTTTTTAATTTCTTCCCTATTGAACTACTCTTCAAGTGCCCAAAAAATGGCCGAGTTTAAAGGAAAATATCGCTGAAGATACATTATTTGGCATCCTAAAACAGCATCCCGGTTAAAGAGCAATGTCTCGTCTGTAAGAATATACAATAAAATATTTGGGCAGTTAAAAAGAGAAAATTATACACCGAATGCATAATATGCCCGCTCTCTCGGGCGGCCCGGGTCTAGTTGCGTGGAAGCAAGGCAAGTGAGGCTGGCTTTTCCCTGAGTTTTGATCGTCACAAATGGCTGCTTCACATGCGCTCCCAGAAGACGATATTCCTGGAGCTTCTCTTCGAGGTCGATTGCCTGCCACGCTAAAACATGAAGCACTTCGTTTCTGGCTAAAATGTAGAGGCGATAAATTGAAAGGGCTGAAAACAAGAGCACAATTAGTGAAAAGGTAGGATGTTCGTGGTTCGACTGATTCGCGGCGATTTCGCGCCTTGCTTGCCTTGATTGCGGTAACCAAAGTTTAAAAACGATCTTATCTTCCCTTCTATTTAGGGTTGAGGAATATATCAAAGAAGGTTGAGATCAAAATATGGTAAATCGGATCCTGACTCCGTATATACAGAGCACAAGGAACGCTTTGATAAAAACAAAGATGACAACTCCGGCTGTTCCGCAACTCAGCATCCTTTGAGTTTCCCATCAGATGGCTGCTCTGCAGACATATGGCGGATGCCCTTTTTTACCCGCACCGAAATGAATGACCATATTTCACAGTCTGGAAAGAGAATTGATCCGACGAGCAAAGCCCATTCGGTGCCAACGAGTATTCGGAAAGTGACAACTTTTCTGGATGACGAATATATAAAGGGCATCTCCGCAGTAAGCGACGAAAACTACTTTTATTTCCGGTCTCACTGCTATCACAGCTTTCGGAAGAATGATGCCCCACACAACTTAAAAGTTGCATTGTGCATTTTTAGTGGGGAAGTGAAACATGCTTCATGCTCCTGCGTTGCTGGGAAGGTTGGTTTTTGTAACCATATATTAGCAATCTTGATGAAGATTTGCAAATTCTCATTATATGAATGTAAAACTGTTCATGAACTTGAAACGAAGAAGACATGCAGCCAAAGCAAGCATGTACTTCCTCTTTACAGAAGTGGCATAGGAAGGGAAGAGGAGACTCTATAACTCCACAACCAGCAATGGAGGTGCTTGTAGCAAAAACCTACCTTGAGCAGACCAGATCATCAGCTTGAGATCCTGGTGTCAGATGTACACTTTATGAGGCAAGGAATAATATCCGGGGGCAAAAGGCAGATGAAGAGAAACTATTGGCAACCTTGAAAGAATTGAACCCAAATATGGCTCTAACACAGATTATGACCCCAAGGTCTGATTCTATTCCCTTAGTGGAAACCAAATTTGGCAGAAGTCCACAAGGCTCGTATGCACAGCGCACATCCAGACGGGTTTGGGTGGGGTTGGGGAGGAAACAAAAATGGAACAGCTCCTAAATTAAAAAAAAAAGGGGCCGTGCAAGATTAGTATTAAAGCTATTTTATGCATTTCGGGTACTAAATAGGAAACTGCTATCCCAGTATAATGTGGAATATGATAAGCCTTGTGCTGTATTTTTTTGGCTGGGGCATGGGAGGGGGGGTTGGCAAGTAAAATTTACAGCATCAAATATGCAGTGTGTCCTACTGAGTCACTTTTGAGGGGGCGTGAGCATCCATTTAAAAGCACTGCACGTTTTGGGATGCATCTTTAAAAACCGAGGCACATTTGCTCCTAGCAAGGGCAGTATTTTAATGAGTATTTTAATATTTATTTTAGCAGTTTTCTTTTAAGAAACACCAAAGTACAAATCATAAGTATTCATTCCTTGAAGCGAATACATTTATTTTGAACTCCCCCACGAAATTCACAACCTGGTTTCCATGCCATTTCGGATCACAAGTTATCACCTGCAATTACACTTCATTACACCTTTTCACACGAAGACGCTAAAAATAGAAGCATTTGCATTTGCATTTTATGTTTTTCAAAAGCATTAGTTTAGAGAGTACGATCTAATGAGACAGTTTGCTTCTTACCAAGTTACACGCTTTTCACTCTGCAAATGCTTCTATTTTATCGTCTTTGGTACTGGATCCGCAGGTACCTCCAACATACGACGAGTAGCCACAGGTGGCCATGACCAGGACTTCTCCCCGGACCAATTAAAAGTGCAGCTACTAAGCCATTCGCTTTACGTGTGTCACGAAAAGAATGTACATATTAAAACTGGAAACAATACGTTTTGATTGACACATTATATTTCTATGGTTCTCTTTTGCGACCCAAACGACTTAAAATATTAAACACGAAATAAAATGAAAAGCAACCACACCTATGAAATTTAATTTGATGTAGTCTTTATTTAAATCTACTGAACGATCGGCTTCGCGTTTCCGCAGGGCAATTTGATCACAGTGAGAGAGGGAAAAAAACATGAAAGGAATTGTCGACGAAAGTTCCAGAAGTCCATTTTTGCCCCTAGATCTACCACAAAATATTTGAACTCACTGGAAAAGGTACTTATCTAAATAAGAGACCATGACTTTACGGAGGGTACTTCCTACTAAGCCAGAAACTGGAAAAAATTATAACCTACACAAAGTTCTCAACGTTCCGTAAAGTCACTAGTCATGTTCCATTATTCCGTGACAGGTGTTTAATTTATAGCCCCGAATAGGCCAAGAGTGGCTAACGCTTTTGCAGCATCTTACAAGCTAAGGTCCGTGACATTTTTATTTCCTCCCCACCTCCGCCCTAACCCGGATGTGTGCGCGTTTCTGTAACATAATCTCATTGTTTAATCATGGCAAAAGGTCAACAGGACATAAAAAAATTTATCAATGAGAATCATTGACCAACATCATGTTTGAAACCTAAACAGAAGAACAACGATCAACTGGTGCAGTAAATTAGCGTTTTACTTGCTAATCCCCCTTCCCACGCCCCAACCAAAAAAATACAGCACAAGGCTTATCATATTCCACATTATACTGGGATAGCAGTTTCTTATTTAGTACCCGAAATGCATAAAAAATAGCTTTAATACTAATCTTGAATGGCCCCTTTTTTTAATTTAGGAGCTGTTCCATTTTTGTTTCCTCCCCACCCCCACCCCAACCGGTCTGGATGTGCGCGCGTTTCTGTAACGCAATCTCATTGTTTAATCACGGCGGAACGTCAACGGAACATAAACGATTTCTAAACAAGAATCTCCAGTTCAAAGGATTAAATGGTTGCCAAAAGAAGTTTTGGTCATTAGGATAACAAAGAAATATTTGACACCTTGCACAGGGCAGCTTATTGGGCGGAAGGCAATTTTTTCCGCCGATGGTTGTCCTGACGAACATTGAAGAATTCAACTCAGTTTAACGGCTGCGGTGTATTACAGTGATTTTGCACAACAAATCATCGAAAATGCGGCTGTATCCGACTGAAACTATAAATTGATATATTTTGAAATATCCAGTTCTCGATATTTCACGAGGAAAGTGAAATGTAGCATTATTTTCTTAGTAAATTGTTTTCATGTTGTTAAGCTAATTACGAAGGCGGTGTTTGTTGACAAAAGGACAGTTAAAACTTCTTCTTCTATAATTTTCTCTTTTTAACTGCCAAAAAATTTTATTGCATATTCTTACAGACGAGACATTGCTCTTTAACCGGGATGCTGTGTTAGGATGCCAAATAATGTATCTTTAGCGATATTTTCCTTTAAACTCGGCCATTTTTTGGGCACTTGACAAGTAATTCAATAGGGAAGAAATTAAAAAATTTGAAACTGCCGTAAGAGAGCTGCAGGCTTTATTCCCTGAAAAGGATGTAGGTTCAATAATAGAGGTGCTGGAAGTTTGCAAGGGAAATGTAACAATGGTAGCTTCCCTGCTTGTTGACTGGAATGGTTGCTGACAAGCATGTGTTTACTATTTAAAATATAACCTGTTTACCTAATCTTAAGCGTTGCCTAGAACAAATAATAGGTGCCGTCTAATCATGTTTCTCTTTTTGAGTACTTCCCAACCTTTACAGGTGAATCCAGTTAGGTACTCATAATATGTTTTCAATCATGAGTGGGAATGACAATTTTCTACAATGCAGAAATCCTCTTTATTCCATAGAAAACCAAACAGGCCCACCTTCACTAATGGCATGCAATAGTGTGGATGATGATGATGATGACATCGACTCGATGGAATCCCCATTCACAATAGAGTCAGGTACATATTTCTGCATTATCAAAACCATAATATTACTCTATTTGCACAACTGATTGCAGGATACTGTGATTGACTTACATGTACTCTCACTCACTTTCTTAGATGCAGATCTCCAATCTATCATGACAAGGCACAGAAGGCAACTAGACTCTGAAGAAAGCAACAGAGTAACTGTGGACCGTGAAAATCTGTTTGAAGACCTGTGGTCTTCTTCAAAAAGCCCAAATTCAACCCTAAGTGTCCCCTAAGAGTAACATTTTCGGGTGAAGCTGGACTTGATGCAGGGGGATCGCACAGAGAATTTGGCTCTCAGTTAATCCAGAAAATTTTCTCATCAGATGCAAAGTTATTTGAGAGAAATGATGATCATAAAGTTCCTATGTTCAATGCAGATGCTGTACATTCCAACCTTTTCTACTTAGCAGGAAAGATTTGTGCATACCTGTTTTCTCATCTAGACCTTGGAATGTCTTGCCTTAGTCCAGTGATTTATTCATACATCACAACTAGTGATGTAGATGAAGCTGTAAAGGAATGCACTGTTGACGATGTACCAGACTATGATTTGAAGAGGTTCATTGAAGAGGTACTAGCATTTTAAATGGAAAAGTAAAGTATTTGCAATCTAATCGAACCTTACCAACAATTAGATGGAGCAGTACTTTTTGATGAAGACCATTATAATTTTTGCCAAGCCCCTCACTCCCCTCTGAAAAGGTTTGTTTTTCCCCACCCCCCACCCCCTGCCCCCGTTTAAATGGCATATAACTTGAATTCAATCCCCTAATTTATTTTGTCATACATTATAACTATATATATATATATATAGGCAGAAAGACCACAAGTAAACTTAATTTATGATAGCTGGATGTAATAATGACATTCACTGCACACTTTATTATTATTAATATTTACTGTAGGTAAACAAATCAAGTACTGAGGAAGAACTACAGAGAGTGTTGGATGAAAATGATCACAGAGATGCACTGCTGGCAGCAGGCTGGGTACGCGTCTTAACCCTGGAAAATAAGGGATTGGTAATGTGGCAGCTTATCGTTAACGAGGTTCTCTTAAAGAGAAAAGTGGTACTTGACCAGTTTCGTGCCAGTTTAAAGGTTCTGGGTGTCCATGAACTCTTGATTTGTCATCCCAAACTGATGGAGCCCTACTTTGTTTCAAGGGAGCACACTCTCAATGCCAGTGCTGTTCTTGGGCTGTTTGAAGACATCTTTCAGGAACAACCAGATGCCAAAAAGGATCAAGCCAGACAGTATCATCAAAGCTATAACAGATCTGGATGTGGAAGGTTCGGTGACTAATCAATATAATATCAGAGTAGTATTAAAATGTGCATGACTTTTTACAAAACAGTAATCACTTTTTAATTCTGAATTGGACTACACTAGTAGAGAACCTACATGACATCTATATAAAACCACACAAAGTCATTAACTAACAGGGGTTTTATACTATTTGTCACATAATAGAGTGCATAATATACTAATCTGGAACTGCCTAACTGGACGCACGTGTTTTTCATCATGGAAGGCAAAAAATAACTTTTTTTGGCTTTTCTCTGGTATCCTGGTAAATGCGCTACCGCTATCTATTTAGCTAATGGCACAAGGTAAACAGAATCACGAATTTGAAGAAGAAACCACACTGGTGACTAGTGGAAAAAGCGATATCAAAGCACCCCATATGCGAATTACGCAACCAAGCCAGGATTTGAACAGATAAATTGTCGACAATTTTCATCTACCGGCCACTAAATCGAAGAATGCCCCTTTTGAATCCATCGACCTTACCATATACAGGCCCTCAGCAAAATGTGTTGCCTTTTCAACCTCAGAAGATCGTCTCTTAATGTGGATAACAGCGTTCCAGTATCGCTACTACGAGCTCACCGGAAATGCAGCAGACTACAAGGTCATATGGGAGGAACAAGACAGCCCTAGTTCAGCATCAAAGTGCGACAAACTCATTATCCATTTAGTCGGACTTACATCCACTGGTGAAGACCAATTGGTCGCTCTAACAGTCTTTAGCACAACCGGAAGAATTCAAGTTCAGGGTAAGAAATTCAAGGAATGGACCAAATTTGAGTTTCCCGTGCTCCTCAACATTGTAAACTCGCTTTCCGATCTCCAACCTCTTACTTCTCTCCCTCGTTATAATGATTTTTCTCTATTTGGATCGTCACTTCATAATTTCTTTACAAATTTTATTCACTTTGTTGGAGATGGAGACATTCCCGCTTCAAACAACGGGGAAAACGATGATAATGGCTCAGCCAACCGAAATAGAACATTGACAGAATTAACGGAAGATCTGGAACCACTCATGGTTTCACCCAACCGCTTAAAAACAGTTGCATCCATGAGAGACACCCTTGGACAACTAGAAGTGGATTTTACACATCATCAAATTGTTAGCTCTGGAGATCTCGAGAATATCAAGGACAAAATCGCTAAACAAGATCATTTAATCAAAGTACAAAAGCAAACACTCGATGATCGATACTCTGATCTATCTTCCCAAATTAAATCACTCCAAGAAATGATTTCTCAACAATCAAAAGTTATTAGGACACTGCAAGATGAAAATCAATCTCTGCACAAAAAAACTCAGCAATTCTTGCAAGGCGGAAATAAATTTTCTTAAAGAGCAAGTAACAGCGCTTTGGCAAAACACCAGACATACATTGGATGAGATCAATCAGCCAGACACAACATCCGCTTCATCTGTGCCAAGCATCACTTCCGAAAAAAGACCTGGAACCCCAACACCTTCGACGACGGAAACAAGTTTTCCCTCAATAACGCCGAATATCCCTAAACAGAACAGATTTATACCACTTCAAGATCATGGTGAATGTGATAACACATCAAACAGTCGACAGGATATTGATGTGGTAAACAACACTGCTACCACTTCACCAAAAAACCAATCCTCCTAACCAGCGCGGCAATGGTATCCCAACTCAACCACCTAGCTTCCCTGCTGTGGTTGACAAATGTGTTTTTCTTTGCGACTCAAATGGAAAGTTTCTGGACAGGAAAAAGCTTTTCCCTTCTGGCCAGGACTTTACTTTTTTCAGATGTCCCACAACCACTCACGCTCGCACAATTCTACAAGAGGAAATCAATAAAGAACCGGAGCACCCAAAACTAATTCTCATCCACAGTGGAACAAATGATCTAACGCCGACCACACTAATAGACGACGTCATCTCTGAAATCTCCGTCTTTATTACACTAGTATCCACAATGTTTCCAAAAAGTAAAATTATCTATTCTACTCTTCTACCTCGAGCAGATATCTCCTTGCACAATCTGTCAAAAATAAACGCGAAACTTTTTGACAGCTGTTCTACATTACCAAACGTCCACATGTTGAGTCATGAAAATATCTTCTCCAAAGGACTAGATGTCTTACATGACAACAAACACCTTAAGAAAAGGCACCTTGAATTGTTTGCCGCCAACCTCGTGGCAGCAATTCGTGGTCGAGCTCAACAACCACCTCGTTCTGTTCCAAGCCAACTGAACCGCTCTTCGTCCTCACCCTCGCATTCACTTTATCCAAAGACGGAGGAAATCCATGCATTCCCAACCAATCCGGTTGGAAACGGCCTGAACAAATTCTACCTAAAGGCAGAGACACATCATCCACCACCATCGTTTCGCCAGCCATTTACAAGTTCCCTGGAAGGTTATTCTTCCTACAGTAATGCTGTAAAATATAGTCCCCTCAGCGGAACCAACAGACCGGCCTACCACACTCCGCAGCAGCAGTCAAACTTAGTTCATGCACAGAATGGTCCGCCTGCAAAAGCGAATGAGCATCTAGTGCCCAACTCTTCATCTCTCCCTTACAATGATCAGTCTGATGATAGCAAGATCTCTGGAGTGGAAGTACCCAAGGAACTGGTATCGTTACTGCGTTTTATTAAGACTCTACTCTTATGCCTTGTAAACTAATATAGACTTTCCTTTGCCTGTAAGTGACATAGCGGGGATATTTACCGGGATATCCGGTGAATTTGCTCTATTTTCTCTTTTCGGATACCGATATGCCAGAATCAAATCAATCTAATAAGCTCTCCTTTTTTGCCTGGAATATCAATGGTCTGTTTTCAAAGACATTAGGCGACAAATTACGAAATAGTGACTTTTTAAGTATGATCAAAAATTCTGATTTCACAATTCTTTCCAAAACATGGAAAAAAGGGAATGTTGAAGTTGAAGGCTTCAAGGTTGTGACTACAAATGCCGTAAAAACAGGAAACTGCGGTTGCCACTCGGGGGGCCTAGCTTTGCTTTATAAGCCAAAGTTTCATGATTGGATCTCAGTGGAAAAACAATCAACGAATTTTTTATGGTTTAAAATTCTGAAGAAATTCACGAAAACTGATAACGACATCTATGTGTGTGGCGCCTATATTCCACCGTACAATTCCATTTACTTCTCTCCTGAACTATTTGAAGAACTTGAAAATGACATCGAAAAATTCTCCTCACACGGATCAATTCTCCTCATGGGAGATTTCAACTCAAGAACAGGTAAATACCCAGACAATGTTTGTCAAGACGGCAACTCGATTATGGTAAATGATCAGTCTAAATCTTCACAATACGCCTTCCAGCGAAATAGCTTTGATAACGATTTAAATAACCATGGGAAAAAGCTTTTAGAAATCTGTCAGAGTGCAGATCTAAGAATTCTGAATGGTCGAATATCTGGTGATTCATTAGGAAGACCCACATTTCATGGAAAATCAGGAGTCAGTGTTATTGACTATGCAATATGTGATCAAAATTTATTCCCCCATGTGGCGAAATTCATCGTTAGAGAGCCGTCAAGTTTATCAGATCACAGTTCAATAATGGCATGGCTTAATATTGTCACAAATGATAATCACTTAGCCACAACAAATACCAACGATACACTAACTCGTTTACCCAAACAATTTATTTGGGAAAGTAATTCACCACAAAAATTTAGAGCCGCGCTACAATCAAGAGATACAGAGATTGATACACGATTTTCTTATTGACAGTGGGCCAGACAGAAACATCAACACCTCCCTCGATGCGATAGAAAATATTATTTTAACAACTACAAAACGCTGTTTAAAACTTAAGTTCATTAAAAAACAACATGTTAGACTGCCTGCTAACAAAAAATGGTTTGATAAAGATTGTCGTCTTAAACGACACGAGTTACGTAAACTTGCTAATCTAAAGCATAGAGACCCCCTTAATATCACGCTTAGGGAAAAGTATCACACCCTCTTAAACCAGTACAAAAGCCTCCTGAAAGAGAAGAGGAAAGAATACTATCATGCTAAGATTTCGGAACTTGAAAAAACAGTAGATAACTCGAACAGCCGAAGCTTTTGGAATTGTTTAAAATTGATGGACGATTCTGTTCAGGAACGACACACTGATTTTAGTACACTGAAACCTTCACTTGCATGTAAAATTTTTGACAATGATTCAGCCAATTCTAACCTACAATAGTGAAGTGTGGGGTGCCTTTGTTAAATCAGATTTTAAGTCGTGGGAAGGCTCCAGAATTGAAAAAACACATTTACATTTCTGTAAACGCTATTTAGAAGTACATAATAAGTCATCCAACGTTGCATGTAGAGCTGAACTTGGCACATTTCCTCTAATCGTTGACATAAATAAAAAGATACTTAATTACGTACACTACCTCCAAGGAAAGGATGAACATTCTATAGCAAAACAATCCCTAAGAATATCTGTTGACCTTCATTATAGCGGTCAAACTAGCTTTTACTCCAGTCTCATGAAGATGAGTGAATACTATAATTTCCCCAACTTTAATCATTACGCATTGAATGAAAATAACATCAAACAATATATAGATCTTATGAAAAAGAAATATATCTCTTACTGGCACCAAACCCTTCACCACTCACAAAAACTCAGCTTTTATTACACAATCAAAAAAACTTTTGGCCCCTCTGCTTACCTAGATCTCACAAGGAGAAACGGTTCTAGGAAAGCATTAGTGAAAAGTTTCCAATTCATGAATTTTTCAGAAGCGATGTTGTATGAAAATTATTTGACATCGGATTTCCAAACAAACTGTTATTTCAAGCCTGTTTGCCTACTCGTCAAAATGGCGTCGAAAACCGTGATAGGGCCTTTTGAAATGCAAGGATATTTGGAAGAGCAGTCGTGATAACTATTTTGTTTAATTTTCTTTTTTATCATCATGTAGGTCAAGAAAATTGCCCTTCAAAAAATTTGGACCAAAACAGGGAGTATGAGGAAGTCATTTCTGTGTTTCGGTCGGAGGAGCTAATTTTTTTGGACAAATGTTTTTTTGTAAGTGTGCATTTACTGTCAATTCATGTCCCCTTGACCAGTATTTCCGTGAATGAAGTGGACATTCGAATTTCTCTTTGTAATATCCGACATGTGAATGGAATGTTGAACATTTCTCTGAAAACCCTTCCAAAAAAGATGCATTAACAGAAAAATACTTGAGAAACAATTGCTATTCTTAAAATACTTTATGTGGTAATGTAAAGGAAAATTAATAGCCTTAAACCATCAATAAACTTAAGAAATTTCTACAGGAACTCGATCTGAAATTTTGTTTGCCGTGTTCAAAACTGAAATGTAAATTTTAAAACTCAAAAATATATCGGTCACACGTGATGTGGATTGACTGTAACTAATTTAACAATTACAATAACTAAATTTATTTAATTTACCGCATTAAGAAAACGCTTTTTCTTCATTTTTGAGAATTTCCTCAGATACACGTCGTAATCTTTTTTAAATTTCGATTTTGTATCAGGATCGTGGAGTAACGAGGAACTACGGGTATAGTTAAAGGGGACAAGAAGCAATGGGAAATTATGTGAATCCTTGGTCTCCACAAGTTACATGCATCTCAGCTGTAAGTCAAAACGGCGTTATTGCAGCCCATTTATTAACAAAATCCTTTAATGAAAGACAATTCAAACGGCTTGATTATGGCAATCGCATTTTATGGGTATAATTTTTACAGAGAGAACAGAAAGTTCATTTCATCATAAACAGTGACGAGGCAGAACGGAATCGTTAGGGGAGGTGTGGTTGTTAGAGACCGTCAACGAGACGTTCAAGGGAACATTACTTGCAGAAAAAATGGATTATGCATGGTTGTTACAAAGAAAGCTCATAGAGGCGGGAGGTGCACATAATTTTGACAGAAGATTATGTTTTCAATAAATACGGAACGTCATCCCACAATTTTCCAAAAAAAATCCCCATACATTGGACTCTTTATAACGCTAATTACTTTTTCTTTTTTCTTTTTCTACAGCTAACCATGCAGCACATCACGTGGCAGGGGCGCAGGACATTATCAAGGCTACTGGGGCACTTGTTGTATATCTCCCTCCTTACTGTCCCGAATTAAATCCCATCGAAGGAATATTTTCAATTGTAAAAGCATGGCTTCGAGGGAATGAATTAATGCATCTCATTACGCCTGAACCAGAAGATATGATTCTAAGGGGTTTCTTAAACGTCAGTGGAAGTGATGTGCAATCACTTTACACGCACTGTGGCTATTGAAATAACATGCGGGCAAGCTTTATCCGATATGACTTGAACAGTCTACATGGTTTTGTAAAAAAAAAGCTTTAAGTTAATAAACAACATTGTACATATTAACCTAAAAATAAAAACAAAAGCAACTATTTCTTTTTCTACTGTTCAAACCATTTATTTATACGATTACACTGGCCTTGTAAAGCAAAGAAACCTAACATTTAGACATATCTCTAAGGATGTTTCTTTTTTGCTCGTCAAATTCTTCTTTGGTCAGGCTTCCCCCTTGATGCAGCTAGCCGACCATCTGTAACTGTTTTAACAGCTCTGTTCTGTCATATGTCTCAATTGTAGATGATGCCTTAAAAGATCAGATACATACAAACGTGACATAAGATTTTTTTTTTAAATTATTTTTCGGAATCTAAAAGCAAGCTTACCACATTTTATATTTTCAAAAAGAGTTACGGGATGCAAGGACAATCAGCGAACTAAAACAAAGGATATCACCAAAAACAACTACAGAAATCTTTCAACCAAGGAATCTTGCAACTACTAATCTTACTGTCATTTCTTGAAAGCTTTTTTTTTTTCATTTAATACACTGTAGGAACCTCAGCTATTAATTAAATTTACCTGTTGAGTATGCCCGGGATTTGAGTCCGATCTGCTGTTAAGAAAAGCAGATGCAACTTCAGATAATGCCTGAGAAAGCTCAGATGACTTATTTTCTTTTTTTTTTTTTTGTTCCTCTATTCGAAAAGACAGGATAATCTGGTGGATCCTGGTAGCTGTAGTGATGCTCTCTCTCTTGTAGAGTATAAAATGTAAATTTAACAAGTTGATGTCAATTTCTCATGCATTGGTAATGTTCTTAAGCAAGCATTTTGTCAAAAGATGTATATGCCGTCATGGATTTGCAGACTTCTTTGCCAATCTTATGACGAAATTCATCGTCAATAACTGGACAGACACATGAAAAATCAATGTCATTCACGTACATTTCTCCCCCCTCCGCCGTATTAAATAAGAGAGATTTAGCATCGCGTTTACGGCGAACAGCAAACACCAGGCTGAAACTTTCTCTTCGATGAAATACGATGAAGCTTTTTTGGTTTAACCTTATCTCCACCCAGTCGGCAACAGCTATCGAGCAAACACAAAAAAGAGAGAAGTGAGTCGAGAAACACAAGTTTATGCATTTTAGAACAAACAGTGGCTTGACGTTTCCCATTTGGCGTTAGCCATAAATGCAAAGCTAGATCTCCTTAATGTCTCGCGGAACTTCAAAACGTCATGTTTTAAACCTCCTATAATGTAATCATACTTGTTCAAACTAAAAAAACACACTGCAATTGACTATCCCCCCCCCATCTCATTACGTGAAATATTCATTTACCAGTGCTACTGCCCAAAGCCTGTATTCGCCAAGTCCCCAGTTCTCTCCATGGATTGAGCGTAATCTTTCAATAATTTTCTCGGAAGACTTCTCCTTGGCAGTCTGCTTTCTTCTTTTCTTGCCTTTCGCACTATCATTATTCGATTCTTCTGGACTATCATCTGGTAGATACCATCAAGATCAGTTACAGTTGCATGAACAACACTAAGCAAATTACCAACAACTACAACAAGTGTATTCTATATTCATCCAAACGCACTGATGAAACCGCAGATAACACTGTTGAGAGAAAATCATGCAATTGCCGACAAAAGAACACGTCATGCCCACTTAACGGAAAGTGAGCAACGGGTAACTAGTATCGCTAAATCTGTTGATAAGATTCTCTTAAGTGATCATTTGGTATCGGCACGGGAGTTGGCCTCACTCGTGGGTAGGATTATTTCTGGTGGGGCGGTTTTTGGTAACATTTCTAGACTCATGACGAGGTATTGCTCAATTTCAGTTGCCTCGGCCCAGAATTGGCACTCCAAGTTTTTTCTAGATCAATATTGTGTTAGGAAAGTGTACTTTTGGGAGGCTACTTTAAAGCAACTGAATTGTAGGGTAGTATCAGATTCTCCGTATCGAATGTCTAATTATGTAGTATATTCGGATGCAAGCGGCACAGGGTGTGGTGCTCATGTAGATATTAATGGCGAGCAAGTTTGTAATAAGGAATGGGATTTCTGATAGTCAAAGTGCGTGTAAAATCATACAAGTGGGAAGTATCAGAAGTGATTTACATGCTATTGCGCTGAAGATTTTGTAAGTTCTGCGTTGATAATGCTATAGAGTTAGAGGTCCAGTGGATCTCTCGCACTGAAATTGAGAGAGCTGATTATATTAGTCGTATCATTGATATGGATGATTGGCAGATTTCAGCAGATTGTTTCATGTCTTTAGAGGAAAGCTGGGGGGTTCATTCAGTGGATTGCTTTGCTAGTTATTATTTAAATAAGGTTTCCAAGTTTTTCTCTAGATTTTACAACCCAGATTGAAGTGGGGTGAATTTTTTTCGTGCAAAGTTTGGATGGTGAGAATTGCCTCGTTGTTCCTCCTGTAAGTCTTATTGCTACAGCTATTAATTATTTGCACGTTTCCTGCGCCATTGCCACTATAGTGGTGCCCTTTTGGCCGTCATATTTCTGGCCCATTATTTCTAGAAAATTTTCCAGATTTGTAGTAGATTGCAAGTGTTTTGGTGCTACTGCTTTAGAGCAAGGGCGTACCACCAATTGCAATTTTAACCCGAATAAAGAACAGTCGAACAGGTCAAACACAGTTGTGTGTCGAGTATCGAAAATATTCATCAAAACAATCCATCCAGGAAGTTAAATAGATGCATAAAGATCACAGCTAAGCAAATGCATGTCTGCGACAATTCTGAAAAAAGTCTTTGGCCAGATCGAGCAAACATTCCGTGGTGCATGGTTGAGAAGCGAAGAAATCGTTGTTTACGACCTGTTTACGACCAAACGTATGTAGACCTGAAATGTGAGGAGCAGAACTGCTGACCGGATGTACTTAAAAATGCGATATACGTGTTTTTTGTTTGTTTGTTTTTGTAGCTTCAGAAAAAGCGACATTGTCGTAATGGCATTGTCTCTTCTTGGGATATTTTTGTTACAATATATCACTGATAGAGGGATAAAGGACAACTTTTGATCCGCTTTTATGACTGTTTTACAGTAGTGAATAAAGAGGACAAAATAAAAGTGCTTCACTGATCGTTTTACGCAACCACATAAGCCGCCCTTGTTTCTTGGGGTTTTTTTTAAATTCATTGCTTATTGGATGTTAAGGATGGCCTGCATGCAAGAAACGTGGCTGATCTGGGGCATTAGCGTACACATTAGAAGTTACAAAGTTGGAATTTTTGACCCACCTCTCCTCCAGAAATAAGTAAGTCTTCTCCAGGCCGATAAATTTTCACATTCAGTACCTAATACCTATTTATTTGTTTGTTGTTGTTTTTTTTGGTGGGGGAAGCCGGGTAACCAGAAGTTAATTTGTGCCGTCGATCAAAAACACTGTAAGAGAAATTTGCATATTGTTGTGCGAAGGAAAATATCCTGGTCGGGACAATGGAAAGTTGTTCTTTTTCAAATCCCAAAAGGGACGTTTGTAAATGCAGTGGAAACAATATAAAACTCAGTGAATGTCAAAGGGATATTTCCAGGCACGTGCAAGCCTACAGACTTGGTATAAACCATGATGAAATCAGCGATGAAATGGATCTTATTCTTTGCCGTCCAGGTAAATAAATGTAACATTTCACGAGCGAATTTTTCATTCTCTTGTCACGAATAGATCATAACTAAATTTGTAATTACATTTTCACAGTCTAAAAAGGGGGGGGGGGGGGGGTGCGGGTATTATGATCGTGCGTTCAATTTTCACCCAAGCTTCAGTTCAGCTACATTTCCTTTGTTTTTGTTTCATTTGGTTTTTCGGTTTTCGTTTTTTTTTTGGTATTGGCTTTCTTCACCATTGCCATTGTAAAACAACCCCATTAAAAGAGGATATAATTACACTTACATCCGGTGTTACATCCAATTACATTGTGTTATATCTAGTCAGCAGTCGTGCTTCTCGGGCTTCCGGCCTATGCGTTCAGTTTTTTCACCATTCTAGGCTTGTCGACTATCGCAATATGACTTGATTTTAGCCAAAAGACGTTACTTTGGATTGTTCAAAAGCATGTATTTCCTTTGTATGTTGATCTCGATACATTTCTTTTACTCCCTGGTTGGATAATATTGATGAATTTAGGTACTCGACGGGCAGAAATCGCAAGTATTACGACCATGTTTTGGACCTTGTGAACTATTCTTTGCAAAGTGTATGCGGGCTACTTGTATTATCATCTCTGGTCTGAAACACGGCAAACTGAATATTCAATGGGAGTAATAACTGTTAGATTAGAGTCTGAAGGAGAGACACTGGAGGGAACCACGCGACGAAAGCATCCTGAAGAAATTCCCAAAACCTTCAAGGTAGGTTTTGTATTAATTTATATTTCATCAAATTTGTTGGCCAAAACCTTATTTACTAAATGTGGGTAGCAGACAAGATGATAAAAGTGTTAGCCCTGAAACGCCTTTTATCTATTTTGTTTTCCAGATGATTTAGTTGTTGCGATATTGTTTGATTACGTTAATATTTGCCTAAGTCACGCTCTCTGTTGGTCGTTGC
The DNA here is from genome assembly GCF_977016875.1 of Pavona decussata. Taxonomy (NCBI): domain Eukaryota; kingdom Metazoa; phylum Cnidaria; class Anthozoa; order Scleractinia; family Agariciidae; genus Pavona; species Pavona decussata. The sequence continues at coordinate 1,047,737 of NW_028145428.1, read as the reverse complement.
GCAATTCATGTAGAGTCTAGTTACGTATCAAAATTAAGTTAGCTACTTTCTCAGATTACACGCTTATTAGGGTTTCAAAAGGTCACTTAGGTTAGTTGCTATCGAGAGATCGTCCGCTACGCTATCCTCGCTATCGAAGGAGCTAGAGATTGCTACACAGCTACACAACTAAACCTTGCCAGGAGCTCTACCAAAGTAAGCGATTTTAGTTATTCTATCTAAATGTTATTGATTATTCTCGTTATTTAGCTCTATTTGATTCTATTAGGAATAGCTGTTCATTACACGTTGTAAGTTGTATCAGTTAGTAGATTATTGTTACATAAGGCTTTCCTTGTTGATTGCCTTTTTTAGTTCGAACCACAATACAGCGTAATCGTCAGAACTCAGCTACTTCACTACTCAAGCAAGCTATTTCACTAGTAATAAAGTTACTGGCTGTGTGAAGAAAACCTTTGTGTGTTTGTGCGATTGCTTGACCTTTGCTACCACGTGGAATCGAATTGAACTTTGTGCGTTTGGATGTAAGCTTCGGCAAGATAACCTGTGATCCTCTGAAGGTCACAAAAAGATACTTTTGAAGCTGATTCTCTCTCTCTAAAGCCTGTTTGAGCCAAATACTAGAGCCCTAAAAATTACCAATTTTGCAAATTTTTGCAATTTGTTTCAGGTGTCTTCAGAACCCATGGCCAGAATATAGTTTTCCCCAAATTGATTTTATGATATTTAGAAACATCATGATCTGTGTAATCTCTGCTGCTAATTTGGTTTATGTGGAAAGAGTACTTTCGGAGAAATTACGAATATAGTTGTGCTTATTTTTCCTGCTTGTCTAAATGGCTGACAGGGAACATGTAAGACGAGCATTTTCTTGTTTATAAAACCCAAATTATTTTAACCGCAAATTTTATAAACTGGAAGAGTGGATCTGCAATCTGTATGATTTTTATTTGAATTTTTTCACATGCACCCGAGAACCAGACTCGTCTACTTTTACTTTTTGAGAATGGAACTTTTGCTCAAAACATGGTCCTAAGGCCGACGTCATCTGGTGCGGTTACCATGGCTACGATACATCTGCCGATCCAAACATGATTGTTTTTGATTATCCCCCAAGGTAACCTACCTCCATACAAAAATTGAAGGGGGATTAAAATTTTTCATTTCCAACTTTGCTTCACTTTCCTGGAGAATTGCTCTAAATCGATATTCCAAATAATTCATGGACATCAAAAAAGTCCAAATTGAAAATGTTACAGTGTGAGACACTTTTTTAAGGAATTTAAAGACAAAGAATAAGTGAAATGAAAATGAAGCAGTTCATATTATTAAAGCTTCAGTACAAAGTGTCTTTTATAGTGTTTCCTTAGTCTTGCACCATCCGCATTAATATCATGGCCTGGGAGGGGAACTCCGAGAAACCCATCCTCATCATTGGCGACATCAATTTTGGTGCCATCGTTGACCTCTAGGCATATGTTGTGTAGAATACAACAGGTAATAATTGTAGAGGGTACTTTGTCCACTGATTCATCCAGCTTGTCCAGTAGACACCGCCACCTCCCTTTTAACAGTCCAAATGCCTGCTCAACAACCACCCTTGCACTGCTCAGGGATTTATTAAAATCTCTCTGGCTGTCAGTCATGGCTCTGGTCTGAGGGAAAGGTTTCATGCACCAGGTCGTCAGTTTGTAAGCTGGGTCAGCAACTATAAGTGGCTTAACCTGCAAACTGCCTATCCGACACAACGGGGAATGCAAATATTGCCATCTTCTATTGCTGTGAGTAGGGAGCTCATCTGTATCATGCGAGCATCGTGAATACTCCCTGCATAACCGGTACTCATGTGCAAGAACTTTCCATTAGTATCAGCAATACCTCGCAAAACAATGCCATTAAAGCTTTTGCGATTTATGTACTCGTTTGGGTCTACTTTCGGGGCTTTAATTGGTATATGAGACCCATCAAGTGCTCCTACAACCTGAGGGAAGTGACTGATGTCTTGAAATTTCTGTATTGCTTGACTTGTTTTGGCCTCAGTCTTGGGAAATTTGATAAAATCACTAGCTCTTCTCATGAAGGCAGAGCAGAATTCATCCTTGACATTCATGGCAGTACATCGGCCGATTTCAAACGTTAATCCCACAGTTCTATACGGATTTCCAGTAGGAAACCTCCACAGAGCAACAGCCACCTGCTTCTTCACAATGATTGCTTCATGAAGAATTGTTTTCTGCCGAATTAACTGAGGGCCAACTAGACCACAAATGTGTTCAAATGTATCCCTGCTTACCCTGAAGTGCTCTTACCATAGATGATCTTGATATCGGTTTAAAAGGAACTGTTCAAACCAAAACTGTGGTCTTGGATAAACCCATATTGTCTTGTACTTACGCGATTGCGGATGTTTTGCTGCTGGATTGCCCGGCTTACCACAATCCGTCGCATCCTCTCCATCTGTCGAGACATTAGTCGCATTCTCTGAAACGTCGTCTCCTTTGGAGAAATATGGCGAGAATCAGTACAGGAGAAGTCATTAAAAATGCTTCGTCTTCGCCATTTTTTCAAAGTTGCGCGCTTTTGTAATTTGAATCTTCTGAGTAAACGGCTTAAATTTCACAGTGAAAACAGATGCCAAGGTTAACTAGTGAATGTCGGTCTGTAATCAAACACCTAGAAAGAATGTTCAGCTAGTTAATCGGCTTAGTGAAAACACAACTCATGTTCAAATTGTCATGAGTGGGAGGGAGCTTCAGGTGATTATCATTTACATTAGCAATGAAGAAGGAGGGAGGTTTATAGAAGAAACTCCACAGTAACCTTCAATTCACCAGGCCTGCCTACTACAATGTAGCCACAATAAAAGCCCAAGGTATTTGTTTCACAGCAGAGTATGTTAATACCAGGTCCTGTATACATAAAAACAAAGGAATTGCTAATTAAGCTGTACTTAAGCTTTTATTCTTGCTTGATTCAGTCATGAAAATAGCAAAGTCAGAAAAGCACTAGAACACATTTATATTGCTTACACTAGTGCATTGTAATATTTTCTCATCATTCCATCCAACCAACGAACATTAATATTCCCCTAGGTTGGTGGTATTCTACAGCCCATTGACAAGCAGATCGTAGACAAGATTGAAGTTCTGGTCGGCGAAGGTGTGAAAACGGTAGATGAGTTGAAAGGGCAACTTAATAAATAATAACAAATAATATTTATATAGCGCCAAAATCCAAATGTTCTAAGGCGCTTTACAAACCTTAAGGTAACAATTAAATGAACAAATTAACAAATACAATTATTAAAAGTATGTTCAAAATTAAGATGCATCATAAGGAGAATGCATACTTGAATAAAAACATCTTCAAGCTACTTTTAAAAATATCAAAAGAGGCGCTGTTTCTCAACTGTAATGGGAGTTCATTTCTTAGCTTTGGTGCATAAACGGAAAACGCTCTATCACCATATGATTCATCTTGGGGAAAGGTACCGCTAAAAAGTTCTGAGAGCAGCCGAGCAGCCGAGCCAACTTTTTGTTTCTCATCTAAACGGTTCACTAAGTTTTGTAAGGAAATGTAAGAAAAGTTTGCTAGCCCAGGGTAGCTCAGGTAGGCGAGTGACCCTTCTACCCTGGACAACGTTTCTCCATATAAACGATGCCATATAGTTCTTAAACATTCACCTTGCCAAGTTTCAAGCTCGGTCTCACAATGCTTCCCTCTGAGAAAATCGGAGAACTTTTGCAATGTGTTCGGCTCAAATAACACAAGATTTATTGACAAAAATGGAAGCTAATTAACCCAAATTAGGCCTATTTCCTAAAATAAACTTCAGTCTTGTTAATTAAAGAACCCAGACACTAATCACAAAGAGTAGGGCATGGAGTTCCCAGTGTGCTGGTCTGGTCTTTGTGCTGTTTCATGATTTCATGGGTTGGGAGGGTAGGGTGAGGTCGCTAATGGACATATGCTAATGTAAACCGCATTTGAATATATACGAATGGAAAATGCGGTATATAAATGCATTACTATTACCATTAAATGCTTCAATGCTACTATTTTAATTAATATCTATTGTCCATTTTTGTATTTATAGCCGCAATCTTGCATTTTTAATTTCACTTGATAATGATGTAACGTACATCGAAACGTCGTGTTTTTTAACCTTTTTATAATGTTTTTACGAAACGTTTTATCGCAATTTTTTATAGTCAAAAACTATTACCATTACCATCAGAATTCGCAAACTGAGTAGCGGCAGATGTGACTTATACTACGTTTTCACACTGATGCTCCCACAATTGATGAAAACTGAACATCGGAAATTGCTGATAGAGCTCCTAATCAATTCATCTTGAACATTCTAGAACGCTTACGTCATTGTCCAAACATCCCAGATTATTTTTAGAATCTAAACGCCTATCAGTTAACCAGGTTTCCAGAACATTATAGGGTGCGTATTTATAAGGTTGAATTGCTTAGCACTTTTTTAATCAGTTTTTTCGAAGGAGATCAACCGAGGCACACAAAAATTCCAGAGTGATTATTCTCTGGCGTCTTCAAAGTTATGTGAGAGTAATGGCTCTTTGCAGCTATAGTACGTGACTCAGTCAGACTAACTCCTTGTGGACAATCTAGTGATTACCCTACTCATTTTGAATGTGTTGCTCTCAAGGGTTGTACGAATGACATCACAGGGCACTTAACGGGTCTGAAACTCCGTACCGATGATGGCATAGGAACTGAAAGTACTTTTATAATAGCACAAACATAAAGACTTCCTGTATTTTTTCCAACCCATTTCGAGGTAGAGATAATTGATTCTAAGTTGCCAAAACTGTTTTCAGGTATTTTCAGTGTGGAAGAAAGGCATCATATATACCTTAAACATTTGCCCACGCCATGGGGAGGCCTTCCAAGGGGTAAGAACGACAAGCGACCTGACCCCGAAATCTGCCTACACAAGACATTCCAAACAGTGACAAGCGACTCGATTCCGCCTCAAAAATATGACAGTTACGACAGCGACACAATAAACACTGAAAATAGACAGCGGCATGTGCAATTTACCAACATTACTAATAAAAGGCCATAAAAGTTAAACATATATGAACATTATTGACCGTATCGTGACTATCGTCTATATCAACACACGATGAATCGTGCACGACAGTCCAACCTCGTTTCCAAGGCCCTTCTGGCATGCAGTCAGAGTAGACCCTAGTCTCCAAGTACATATCATGATATCATGACCTTTGATTTTTGTGTCCTGAATTCTGGTTCTCTGGTGACCTTATATCGTCAAATAAGGGCCAATAAGCAACTCTTCTCGTATCACAAGTATACACACAGTCATGGGGAAATGCAAGAAGGAAAAGAGGAAAAGAGAAAAGTCCGAAAAACGCAGAAGTCAGCACAAACCACACAAGTCACACAAGGTTCATAAAACTGACCCCAAGCCTCAAAAGCTTTGGAACAGTGCAAAAGGTAAGTCAATTCTTTTCATGGTCTTTATAGGGAATAACTTGTTGAGGGTAACCTTCAAGATTTATACATCTGGCCACCAATGATTGTAAATTCAGTACATTACACTGACGGAAATACATGCATTGAAAATACACTAACACTCGTCGATCGTCGCTACCAAATGTGGTCAAATGTCTGTCATTCGCATCATTGATCATAAATTCAGGACAAAAAAGTGAATATCCTTAGAATTCCTCTATTCCTAAAAGAAGTCAAAGAAAGAATTAAGCAAATGTGTATTTTTCCAATCTTTAATTTCATTTTTAAGACCGTTTTAAGATGCGCTCTTTGTATCTTTATCTCTGCAATCTTCTGGAAACTGGACATTCCATAATGATAAAAAGGGACATTCCATTAGGAAAGACATCCACCCAAACACGGAAAAGCAATTCTCAGCCTCAACTGAGTCTCAAGCAGTTGCGAGGGTACTGACCCGGTAGTACTCTGGGGTGTGTGTGATGTGTGCTGCCCAGTTCTCCTAATCCTGACCCATTTTCAACATAAAACATGCCATTTTCTACACCTATTTTTAGACCTGGCCTCTTTATAGTTTATAAAGGGGAGTACACCTGAGGAACAGGGAAATTCAAGATCATTTGTTGACTTTGGCTTTAAATCTCTCTCCTCCGCAGAGGTTTCTTCGATAGTCATGAGTCAGAAGAAATAAGCAAGTTGAGTCTGGGGGAGAGAAACATTTCCCCTTCCCAACTTCCACCGCACCCCGATTTTTTTATCTTTTCCCTTTTCTCCTCTTAAGAAGCTGAAGGATCCTCTGTGGAGGAGAGAGGTTTTGAATAAAGATTTGCTTTGGCTTAGTCGACTTGGAAGAAATAAATACAGGATGATGCGAGACTTTGTTACCTATAATCATCTATTGTCTCTAGTTTCAAAACATAGAATATATAACACAAACAGCGGTGATATACATAGTAAACAAACTCATTAAGAGACTTTTATAATAAACTTTACGTTTCGTATGCTAAGCAACATACATTTTCAAAAGTAACTGTTACAATTTTTTGAACCTATTTACTGTCTGTAACTATTATAACGGGGTCTGGAACCCGTATTAAGAAAACGATTTAAGAGCATGGAGTTTCACTTGAAAGCCCCTCTGTTTTAGGGAAGCTACTCCTGATAAAGCAACAGCTTCTCACTGCTGTCGTCAACTTTTCAATGACGGTAAGGGGAAACGCAAAACCAGCACAGAGCTGAAAACCTCGCAGGCCAAAAGACCCCGCACAAGTCATCAGGTGCCCATCTCAAGTTTTTGACAAAGGGCGTCAATCAGCAAAGTGGTGCAGCCGACAACCTGCATTCCTCCACTGAGCTATCAGCTATGGGTCCACCATTGAACGCTTTGATTGAAGTGTTCAAATTTGGACATTCAAAATACTGCTACTCCAGGTTTACTATTGTGGCCTTTTCATGCACTACTGGTACTCTTGCCGAGTGCAAACAGTTAGTGAAAAGGGACTATGGGATAACAGGAGATGCACGATGCCCAAATGTGGGCCAATTTAACATAGACTTCGGTATCTGTGGGAGAACCAATGCTAATGTTCCCACCTTCTTGGCTCAAACTGAGGCTGAATGGCAGAACATTGTGATGCGTTTGCGAAACTCAACCAAAGATCACATGCTTCTGGGTAAGTAACGTTTTTTTTGTCTATTACAGCTAGTTATTAGTTAGTGCAACTATCATAAAAACTCATTCACAAACCTTAACTTTTTACCTAGGGAACTCACACTACCTTCTTTGTCTATTCCAGTTCGAATTGTTGAGGTGCAATACCAGGCTGTTCTTGGTGTCCCAAGTAAGACCGTGAAGGTGATCAAGACAAAGGCAAGAAAGGACCATCCTTTGAAGGACGAAGATCTTTCCAAAGCTTTGAGAACATGGATTTCTGGTGACGGAAGAGTGCCGTTTGAGTTTGACCACCCTCCTGAACAGGCAACTTGGCTGGAACGTTTCAAGCGAGGTATAACTGAGACACATTACTTTTTATTGTGTTATACTTACATAAAATAAATGGCGTTGTAATGTCTCCAATATATTTTTTTAGATTGCATCTGTGGTTTTGATGCTATTTTAAGCCATTAGACAAATTACTTCATGTGTTTCAACAATTAACAGGGTCTAACACGTGGTATATCCGTCATATCCACGCAAGTATCCATCCAAAGCGACCTCCTTTTAAATGTTTTCGAAAACTTTATCGCAAGCAATGTCAAATATTCCTGATTTCGGCTTCAAATAGTTTGACATATACCACATATGTTTCCTCGCTATCAACTTTTGACATCACTTTTCCTTTCTCTTTTGTGTCTTTGCTACTAATGAGCACTAATCTCCACCCTCTGAACACTCTGTCTTTATGATGTTGAGAAAAAGTATCCTGGTTCAGAGGGGCTCAATGAGCTGCAAGTAAAATGCAGCACCTGTGGAAGCACTTTGGCGACAGTAAGTATATATCCGACCTTCTCTACAAATTGTTAAATTACATCTCTTCAGCTGTAACTGTGATGTTCAGGGATCACACTGAAAGAGCCAAGTTCTTCATTAACTGCTATATCCCCTTGATGGTGCGTTTCTCTATTTGATAAAGAAAATAATAATTGCACAGAGCAGGGTACTTCTTGCTTGAGGGAAATAAACTTAGTTTAAATGATGTGCTGAAAAGAGATTGACTTTCGTTGTTTTTTCAACAGATCACTGGTTAAAATGCCGCCCGATTAAAAAGAGTGGAGACATTAGGACCGTGATGGCCCCCAGAACCTCTTCTTCTTCAGCTCAAGACAATAAAGACAGTTCACTGTAGGTGCAGGTGGTTGGCGGAATCGGATCGAAAAAGTCAGAAACGTTATCATGGTAATGAGCAAAGTGAAAATCTAGTACTAGAAAAAATAACTGATCGTCCTATTGACATCATTTTATCGTGAAAAGTATGACTACAATTATCCTACAGATGCGCAACGTCCCTACACCACCTGCACCAATATCGAGGCGCTCTTAGGGATTTTAGGGATAACAGATAACAGAAAAAATTCAAAGAGAGGTACTATTCGTGATACGGGAAAACTGTCCTTAACAGTATAGGAATAAGGGATAACTGAGACCCTAACAGGGCCTCAAGATAATTGTTGCAGAGATTTACGTTCATAAAACATCAAATGTAATTAGTTCTGGTTTAAATATTTTGATAAACATTACATTATTTAGGGATGGTGTTAGTGACTAGGAGGACCAGACATCACCAGACGATACCGATAGTGATGAGGACAGCTTTCCTTGTGTGTAAGTTTATAAGCTGTTAACCTTTACTTATTGAAACATTACCAAATATAGTGTAAACCTCAAATTACTTACAAGACCCTGCTACGTGTTTATATGGAGTTGTTTGTTTATATTATACATCAATAATATATCGTATAAAATGATTAAAAAAACATGAATGACTACATGTACAATTAAAAAGAAAGTGTGTCGAGGGTAGTCTTAACAGCTTTTGAACCTCTATAGGCAGATTAAAAACAATGAAGCTAGAATTACATGCATTATAAAATTAACAATTGATTCATGCGTCAGCGTGCTTCATCAAGATATGAAGCACGCGGGAAGTTTGGAGAGCACGAAAGATGCGTAAGAGTTGCTTGAGGCGTAGCCGAGAGCAACTCTAGCTTCTTGAGTGCCCTGCAAACCTCCCAAGTGCTTCATATCTCGATGAATGCACAGCTGACGCATGAATCAATTGTCTTATAACATTTTCAACGCGGTAGTTTTTAAACCCGTTGATTCTAGGTTGGCCAGAGGTTTCCCAAGCATTCAGCCAATGTGCAAAATGGTAATAAACAACCCCATGTTCGGTAAAAATACACATCTTACAGGGTAAAAAAGGCAACACCCCTTTAGTCTACAGTAGTTAAAGTTTCTAATTATGGAATAAAATACACTGGTTGCCAATTAAAAATTTTCCAAAAAACAAACTTGAAAATTTGATCCTCGCGTTACATGGGAGAATTCTTTCCGCTTGCGAGGACATGTCGGTTTGTTTACGCAAGATTTACGCAGTTGTCACGTCTCAAGAATGAAAATAGAAAGAAAACAGACAACTGAAGCTTCCCTAAATGAAAAATTTATTCAATTAAGTCTTTGTTCTAAGAAGCAAAGGCGTACAATTTTTAATCCGAGATGATGAACACGCAAGTGATTTGAAGGAACTGCAAGTCCATTTTGAAGTGAATTTATCGAACCGTGTGCACGGTTTTCAAAAGGTTAACAAAACTGTTAGGAATACGAAGAAGCTTTCAATTAGAAAAGTATTTAAGTACAAATTCACAATCAAACCTGTAATTTCTTGTGAATTGAATTCCCACAAGTACTCGAACGTTACCAAGAAAGTTCGTGGCGTATAATCAGCAAATAATGATCTGAAATGTCCCCTTGCTGATCGTCGGCTGGATAAAACAACAATATCTCCTTGAAGCACAATTTCTTCGCCGTTAATTATCGAATTTCCGCTTTTGAAACTAGCGAGTATTCCTTAGCAGTCTTTCTTTCAGTTTCTCGTTTCGAAAAGGTGTCTTTTCCCTCTGAGAAAGCGAAATTGGCGCCTGAAAATTAATAGTTTTGCGAGACACGATGTCACGGGCCTTGTTCTCTTTTTTCTTTTTCTTCAGGTTTTTTTCGGGAGTTAAAAACTCCAATCCCAAAGAAAAAGTGGGAAGAGCTTCTTCATCAGTTGGTTCCCTTGTTGTCATCTGTAGTTAAACGTTTTGCTGAAGATTTCTCCCGTTTTTGAATGCAAAATGGAGAAAGTCACTTACCGAGTTCTCGAGGCATTTGTTTGCTGACGTCATCAGCGTGCACAATAGGGATATGAAGCACCCTCGCGCAATTGAATTTGATTGCACGAATTTACTAGCTATGTTATAATAGAATATTAAAGACAATTTACCATATATGTACTCTATTTCTGACACTGCTCATAGATTGCACTGGGAATACTCAAGTGTGTAGAACCTGCGAGGAAAGCGGCCAATCCTTTGTGGAGGCTCCACTTTGAGCGTGTCATCGTTGCATTGCATTCAAAAAACAGTGCATTAGTCTGTTTATTCCAGTGTGTACTGCTGATTATAAAGAGTCCAACAAGCAAGCCATGCAAAGGTTAATAGAAGTGAAGAAGAACGGAACAGTTAGTGCTGAGTTGCAATTTCTTTTGCCTTTACCAGAGGCAACTCATGTTGCAAGTCCCAAAAGGTAGCTTTGCGAACTGGTTCTTGGTCAAAGCGGGAGAAAGATTCAACCTTTCCAACTTGAGGGTTTTGTCCAATGATCCAGATGTTCAACTGAGAAAAAGAATGTGAGCTGTTGTTACTTTGGCTGCTGTGAGAAACCGAGAACGAATGTCAGTCCCTGACCTGTGCGAGGTATCTTACAAGAGGTATGACATACAGTCCAAACCCTGATTCCCGAGCCCTACCGACTCTACAAAGGAAAGGCGAGAGGAGTTTTAATGTGGTCGCCGGTACTCAAATATTCACGGAGTGCAAGAGAGGCTTCAGTGTCATGAAGAACAACAAGGCAAATGTCTGAAAGAGCCTCAAAGAACACGATTTTATGGTCATCCAGCCAGAGTCACCAGCTATTGAAAGTTTTGATCCTACTCAGGCCATTCACTTTTGGAATCAACAGGTGACAAGAGCATGACGCCCTCTCCTCAAGGATGCTAAGACGCTACAGCGACAAGCTCCTGTTCTGGAAACAGAAGTGAGGGAGGCTATTGAAGTTGATGCTCCAACGGCTGCTGAATCAGAAGAGACCACTGCAATGCAAGAGCAAGAAGAAGCACGAGTTGAAGCTAGAAAAGGGACCGATTTTGCACACAGTGGGATGGAGTCAGCAGAGTCAGAGTGAGATGATAACGGAGAAACAGTTAACAGGAAATTGATACAATTTTAATGCTTTCAATCTTTAGTCTTAAACTATAGCTTCCCTTTTTTATGGGTTGTCTTCCATTAACCAATACATGGTTTCTGGAATCTGATTTGTTGGCTGTTTTTGCAACTGTTTCTAGTTGAAGTTCCTAGCTGATAAAATGAGATAATTGTTTCAGTGATCATACAAGCAACTACAGGAATGTTTTAAATACTGTTCATGTTCTGTTTTAACACAAATGCCTCCTGTAAAAATGATATACTCTGGAGCTCCTTAACGGCATCATATGTATAAACATAGTATTTCATTCAAACTAAACTATGTCAAGTGAATACAGTAGTTGAGTTGTGTTCTTCTTTTAACCCTTTCCCTACCAAGACCCTCTATAGTGGGTCCTGATCTCATAACTTGGTCAGCATTTGTTCAATTACAGTGAAATTTTGTCAGCAAATTGGCCTTGGCAAGATCTTTGCATTTCAAAGGAAAAAATGCTACCCTCTGGTATCTATGATGTGGTTTACCACCCCTATGATTTGTGGAATATTTTCATTTAATGCATTTACAGACTCTCGCATATCCCAGAGTGTTCTATGCATTCAAAGCTGCAAAACAAGCTACAGTTACGTGTATAGCTATCATATGAGTTGATCAGTGAAATTTTGTAGTTTTCAATTTTTTCGTCTTAAAACCATTTCTATCAAAGACCTGACTTCCTTCAGTTATCTTGATTTCAGGAATGAATTAAACTCATCAAGACCTTTTAAATGGTATATTACATTAGCAAGCTGGGTTTTTCTTTACTGTTTTGGAAAAATGGGCCAAAAAACTCGGTAAGGAAAGGGTTAATTATGTTCTTTAATCTTAATTTTTTTAAATCTTTATTAGCATTCAAATTCGGCACTGAGGTCAAGATGTCTGAAAACACAAAAAATGTAAAATATCACATATTAGTATCACTATCCTTTATAAACAGTTCAAGCCACGCTTATTTTGTGCTGTAGAAAGTAAAATAGATAACCTTTGTTTACCCTCGGCAGTGTTTATAGCACAAGTGCTAGTGGGGCCGAGCATTAAACTTAGTTAACCTGTAATTAAGAGCGCTAAGAAGACAAAAATTGATGTTTTATGAGTAGTGCACTTAAATGTGTAGGTTTTTAAAAGAGATTTTGAAAGTGTCCCTTGGCATGTTATTGAAAATGAAGATAACATTGACGATGCCGTATGCACTTGGAACAAGTTGTTTTTGGACATTGTGGATTCTCACGCGCCGGTAAAAAAATGCAGAGTGCAGGGCACATTGTTGCCTTGGATGAATACCAAGATAAATGAAGCGATGCAAGACTGTGATTATCATCACCGCAAGGCTATCAGATTAAGCTCGTCTTTCCACTGGACCAAATACAGAAGGCTTCGAAATTTGGTGAACCGTGAAATAAAGTCTGCTAAGACCAATTATTATTGTGACTTAATCAAAGAAGCCAAAGGAAATTCAAATAAATTATGGGCGGCTGTAAACGAAGCATCATCCCGTACCCTCAAGTCCTCTAGTCCACAATGCATTATCGCTGATGGAGCTCAATTTACATCTCCACGGTCTATTGCTTCTGCTTTGAATTCTCACTTTGCTTCAATAGGAAAGATTCTAGCTGACAAAATAAGACCTGCAGCTCCTGTTTCGATGTCCGCTGCTAACCATTCAGGATCGTTTCAATTAAAAGAAACTAGCGAAGCAGTAGTTCTGAAGCAGTTACAAAGTCTCAAGACTAATAAAGCAATTGGATTGGACAGTATAAGCGCAAGGCTTCTGAAGTGTGGCGCTCAATCAATTAGTCATTCTATCACGAAGTTGTTTAATTTATCTATTCGCTCAGGGAAATTTCCTGGGATTTGGAAGTGCTCTAAGGTGTCAGCCCTGTTTAAATCAGGCGACCGAACCAATGCAACGAACTACCACCCAATCTCTATACTGCCCACTCTTAGCAAGATTTTAGAAAGAGTGGTACACTCCCAGTTGCACGACTATCTGAATTCAAATAATCTGCTTTCAAACAATCAGTTTGGTTTTCGTTCGAAACGCTCAACAGCCACTGCATTGTCTAGCTTTGCTGATGAAGTCCTACTTAACATGGAGAAAGGGCACATTTGCGGTGCGGTTTTCCTGGATCTCACTAAGGCGTTCGACACGGTGGATCATGGAATCTTGATGTCCAAGCTGTCATCAGTTGGAGTCTCTACCAGTGCTTTGGAGTGGTTTACATCGTACTTGAGTAATCGGAAACAGCGAACTTCTTGTGAGAATGAATTATCTGAAGCTCTACCCGTCACTTTCGGCGTTCCACAAGGAAGCATCTTGGGTCCGCTGCTCTTCCTTGTATATATTAACGAGCTCCCTGCTGTTATTGAACACTGCGAGGTTTCACTGTATGCTGACGACACCGATCTCCACTGCTTTTCAAAAGAGCCACACCAACTGGAGAGCAAATTAAATGAGGATCTTTATAATGTAGCATTGTGGCTAAAGGAGAACAAACTTACACTAAACCTCTCAAAGACCAAATCTATGTTAATCGGAAGCAACAGAAAATTAGTAATGTTCCCTCGCTGTCTGTATCTATATTTGATTGTGATCTTGATAGTGTAAATAAGTTTAAGTATTTAGGGATTATGCTGGCCTCAGACTTCACATGGTCTGATGATGTAGATTATGTAGTTTCTAAAGTTAATCAGCGACTAGGTCTTTTACGTAGGATTAAACATTTGTTACCTTTCACCGCTGGTCTACTATTCTACAACAGTCTCCTTCTTCCAGTTTTTGATTATGGCGATCTTGTGTGGGGCGACAAGAACAACGTGACTCTTATGAACGACCTACAGGTTTTGCAGAACAAGGCTGCAAAAATTATTCTAGACAGGCCACTTTATTCGTCAGCTACTGATGCCCTGGTAACTTTAAAGTGGCTGAACCTAGAACAACGTAGATCTTACCATTGTTGTATATATATTTACAAGTGCATTAATGGACTTATGGACCACTCTATGAATTTACTAACAAACAGTGACATTCATTATTATAATACAAGGAACAAAGACATGCTCAGACTACCCCGTGTTACCAGAAATTGGGGAAAGCAGAGAGTTTGCCATCACTCTCTAAAAGACTGGAATGAACTAGAGAGAGAGAGACCAGAAATGCGCCGAATATTGCTACTTTTAAGCGAAACATGTTTGCCAGGTTTTTTAATTAACCCTATCGGTAAGAATTTTTGTAGTTTTAACTTTTTTGCTTTTATCATTTTTATTTTTTATTTTTTATCACTTTGAAGTTTTTAACCCCATCGATGATCATTAAGTCTTTGAAGTTTCAGCTTCAGTTTTCAGTTTGAATTGCTGTTTTTATCATTTTGTAATTTTGTCTTATGTATTGTACTTTTTAATCTTTTGTACATTTAATCTTTATAGGACCTTTCTGAAAACCACATTTAGTGAACGAAAGCTTCCTAATAAAAGGTTATTATTATTATTATTTTTCAAATGGGCAACCAAGGATTCATAAGAGCAACCAAATTCACCGGTTTGGTTGCCTGGCCTTTGAAATAATGACAATCTATTTTTTTTTTAATTTCGAGCACTGGGAGGGGTCCAAACTTGTGCCTATTAATCAGTGTGTAACTGTTGAAAGCTCACCTTAGCTGTACCTTTCTTAGTGGTTTCACATGTTCTATAATTTTCCCTACCATCATATATGGACATAAATTACTATTCATTAAGGAAACAGTTTTGAAATATTCCCCTCTTGTAGGTGATGAAATTTGTAGAGCTGAAAGCATAGATTAATTTCATAAATCCCTCAGATCTAATAGTGGGAGCTCCAGATATCACTGTTGCTGTCCCCAGTTTAAAAGCCCGCACTGATGATAGTGAGCTAGGAAAAAAGTCTGCGAGGTCAACAAAACATTGAAGAAATTTTGTCACCAGAACAGTTGGGGTTTCATTGATAACTCCAACATTATCACCGATAGACACCTAAACCAAAGCCTCTACATCTGAATAGAGCAGGAACCTCTCTTCTTGGTCAAAATTTTATCTCTTTTATTAATAACCAGTAGGGATTTGCCGTCGTGGAGTCTTTGATATCCTGCTGATGGGCGACAAGCGTAAGTTTGTTCATTTGAGTCCTGGCCTCGTTATTGCTTGTTTAAATGTTAACAGTTTTACAGGACACGTTGACGAACTCGGGGTCTTTATGAGTGATGCAAATATTGACATCCTTGCCATTAACGAATCTTAATTAGACAATACGATTAAGGATTTTGAAGACATACCTGGTTTTGAAATTGTTTGAAAAGATTGAGAAGTCAACAGTCGAATGGGTAGTGGGGTCTGCTTTCACGTACGTAGTAATTCTAATTATACAGTACAGGAGGATCTACAGAGCGATAGGCTTGAATGCGTTACTGTTGAAATAAGTAAACCTCACTCTAGACCCTTCCTTGTTTGTACCTGGTATAGACCTCCTAACTCTCCCGCAGACTTGTTCAATGAGTTTGAAAACAGTCTGAATCTAGAGCTTTATCTTGTCGGCGATATGAATGTCAACATGCTACCAGGCAAACTTCGTAACAGCTTTGATACTTACAGCTTAAATCAATTGATTACGGAGCCAAGGAGAGTCGCTGTTCAGTCTCAGTCTCTGATTGATCTATGTCTCATCAATACTCCAGTTAAAGTGCACAGTTCAGGAGTCTTGTGTAATAGATTGTAATACTGCGCATCGTAGTTAATAAGTGTGAATTCAAAATATAAAATAGACAGTGTAAAATATTTTAAACTCACGTTTTGGCGATGCTGCCTTCTTCAGGGCACAAAACTATACTATTAAAAAGTTCGTTAAATTTGCTCGCACGCCCAGATTCATGAAAGCGCGCGTGCAGACAAAACATGTGACACCGCATGCCAGCGTGCGAGCAAGTAAAAAACGGAGTCAGGAGTCTTGCCGCTAGGTATAAGTGAACACTCCCTCGTCTACTTAGTACGCAAAGCCCATTATTCAAACTGTTGGAGTGTTAGGACAATCACTATTCGAAATTTTAAGAGCTTCGATAAGGATGAGTTTTGATTAGACGTTGAACAAAAGCAATGGGATGCCATTGGCCTTTTCTCTGGTTCCAATGAAATGTGGGAGTTTTGGAAAAATAACCTTCTGGACTGCATTGACAAGCATGGCCCCCTAAAGAGAAAAAGAATTAAAAACAAAAACTCTCCCTGGATTACGTACGAGTTAGTGAAAAAAAATGCGTTAAAGGAAGGCCGAACAGAGTAGAGATCAGTCCTCCTGGGCCACCTACAGGAATGAAGTCAACAATTTAATTAAAGCTACTAAAAGAAAATATTTTGAAACTAACCTAGTCAACAAAAGTAATGATCCTCATAACACGTGGCAGCTAATTAATGAATTGAGCTCTCGCCAACACATAAGGAGGGGCATTCCTGAGATCGTAATTGGGGAAAGCAAAATTAATTCTGTGCCTGAAATGGCTGAGACCTTAAATCACCATTTTGCAAACGTTGGGCATGATCTGGCCAAAGGCATATCCCGGGCTGTTAACGAACCAGAATATTACCTCAACCCTACTAACAAAACATTCTCCTTTAACAGGTGTAGTGTTAGTGAAGTCCTTAAATTACTAGAAAATCTAGCTGTCCAGGCTGCTTAAATAGCCACATGCATTCTAGCACCTTTTTTGACATTTATTTTTAATCAGTCTCTCTGTTCTGGTATAGTTCCTTTAGACTGGAAACTAGCCAGAGTTACCCCAGCGTTTAAAAAGGGCAAGAGACAAGATGTCAATAATTATCAGCCAATTTCGATTATCCCTGCCATTGCTAAGGTTTTTGAAAGATTAATTTATGATCAATTCTACAAGTACCTTAATGATAATGATCTTTTAGCTAACTGTCAATCTGGCTCCAGATCTCTTCATAGTACACTAACAGCATGAGAGGACACAGGTAACTTCTACTGTAAGTATTGCATCACGCTGGGATTTTCCTCTGCGGTTGTTAAAGGCGTCATAACCTTCAAATTCTGCGTTGCTAATCTGTCATCTCTTCTGTCGAAGACATCTGGAAAACGTTTTCTTTTAATCTCTTCAGTAGTATCTCATTTCACGTAAAACAACAGTTTCTTATTTCACGAAGAACAAAAGTTTCTTGTTTCACTTCGTGATCTGACACGTGGCGAGGCGATCCGTTGAACAGGAAAAGAAAATGGCGCCAAGGAAGGGGTTTACTCCCTTCACTTGGGTTGTCAATCCGAAGCTACTTTCTGTGGGAAAGAATTGGTATGTTTTGAGCAAAACCGTTTGTCAGCGATAAAGCGATATTAACAAACTCTGCAGCAAGCACAGGGAATCTCTTTCAACAGTGCTTTCTTACATGTGTGCTTTTGGTGACGAAGATGCAACGGCCATCCTAAATGACGTTGTAGAACAGGTCTCTGTCAAGAAAGGAGTCAAGAGAGCTGTGGAAGATTTGGTGGGAGAGGACACGTATGTAAAAGTACGCGGAAAGTTTCATGTTCCCGAATGGGTATTGATTTACTTCAAAACCAAAGGAGACCACACCCTGTTAAACTTTTTGGGAATAAGCTGTTCACTTTGCATTAAGCTTGCATACAAATGGCATGTGCCATGTGCCATATCTAAACATTTTACCCTTTGTTTCTCTTGTTTTGCTGATAAAGATTAATTTGAAGGCAGAACAGTAGTTTAATTCACGCTTGGATTCCAGTGATTTCCAAAATGCAGCCTAATTTCTGCTTAAAAATGAAGATGAACTGTTGACTAAAATTGGAAAATCAGGGCAGCAGGCTTGACTTAAGTTTATCAATTTCCTGAACTTGTTATCTTTTACGTTTTAGAAATCGTCTGACATCCCTGTTCTTCTTAACACGAATCAAATGAAGGCGATCAAGAAAGTAATCTTCGGTGTCTGCAGGGACTACATGGGTGTAAAGAGAGTGGCCCTTCCTTTAAAAGGATTTGCAGTTGATATAGTCCCTGTTCTGGAATTGCTCATCGGGGAACGGATTTAACATAATGTATAATTTTGGGGCTCACGGATTTAGAGCCCCAAAATTATACATTACACACCTAGCGGTAGGATTTTTGTAACATCCTGCACATATGTCTGTGGGTGTTTTTGCTGTTCACACCCTAGTGGAACGTCATTTGTACTGTAAAATTTAGGTATAAAATAAGTTCCCCAAACTTCCTGTTCAATCCCTGACGAAGTGTGTAGTTATCACACGAAACCGGTCGGATAATAAAACAAGTTAACAAGATTCGTTGCTATGTGCTACTCACTAGTACTCATTTTTAAAAAATTAAAAAAGCACCTACGCCCGTGCGTACAGCTGAGATCTGACATAAAACTTTTTTTCTCATTCAGTTTGCTGGGTAATTATTTCATATTTTCACATTATACTGGCGTTTTTTATCAGAATTCCCATTATCTAAGCATTAATAATTCAGTGCTGGCCACTAATAATGGCAAAATGCATTCGAGTGGTAAGCAAAAATAGGAAAAACGCCTCACAAGATGGAGGCACAAATGGAGTGGCATGGATCCGAATACGACGCCGCAGACTTTGGTTAAGACTCTTGATCATGCAAACTCCCAATTTTATCCCGGTGTACTATGTTGCTCTCGTAACATTGTTAACTTATTCTGTGTCTACATGCACTGCCGCACGTGGCTCCAGTAGCATGAAGAGACTAAAATCTCCTCTGCGAAGTACAATGACCGACAAAAGATTAAGCTCCCTAGCAATCCTTCATATATATAAACATAAGAACGTGGATATTGACAGGTTGGTAACGGAATTTGCCCATCTTATGGGTCGACGCCTTGCCCTTTGCTTGTGACCTGTCTTCATTGTCTTTTCTGAACACTGTAGCTTACAGAAATCACCAGGGAAACGGTTAAAATAAACAACTTTCTACTGCATTTTTGTTGCATTACTAATTGAAAATGCCCCGCAGAAAAACCAGGAGATGGCATTTCCGCGACCCTTAATTTCAAAATTTTCTGGGGGAGCATGCCCCCAGACCATTTATAAATTATTGAGCATACACAGTAACACAGAGTGCTTTTATGAGGTTTGCTAGATTTATGCCCTCATTTTGCGGACTCTCATGTTGACAACAATAATTCCGGCCTCTGGGTACATGAATTTATGGACAATGAAGCAATAAAGAAAGAGCCTAATAATAATACAGTTGTGTGATGTTATGCCAAAAAAAGTACAAGCTTTTGGAGCTTTGTCCTATTCTTTCAATGGACTATTACGTTTTAAGTAATTGTTTATTGTTTAAAATCATTCTAGGTCGGTGCATCACTGCCACACCTTCAGGAAACAACTCAGGTACAGTTGCAGTAACATTGTGTGATTATTGCTTTTATTCTAATTGATTGCTGATTTGAATTCATATTTGATGTATATGATTGTCTATTTTTTAAACATACCTAAACTTTTAGACTTGATATTTTCTTAATTTTTTTGTTCATTAGCTCATTCCTCTAAAGAGCAATCCAGTGAATGTATAGCAGGTAAGTTATTAATAATGTTCATAATTAGCCATTGCATAATACAACACTGATTGTGATAACCCACTGTCAGTAAAATACACCCATAATTTATCAGTCAGTATAAAATGCAGACTGCAGATTGCAGACTGGGTATAAAATGCAGACTAGGTATAAAATGCAGACTGCAGACTGCAGACTGGGTATAAAATGCAGACTGAGACCAAAACCGCCTCTTCGTCAAATACAGGATACATTTTGAATTTTTCAACTTAACTTACGCTAGTGTCATACAATCGTCTTTCGAGATCATTTCCCATGAAATTGACAGTGTTATAAATTATTCTTTTCGAAAAGCGTCAACCTCGAAATAAACAACCCCAGAGCATGACGTAAGCAACAACGCGGACACATGACCTTTACTTCGCACGTGGTTTGGCAGGATCAGATATAAATCAAAAGACTGTTAAAAGATTAAATGAGACAAATAACAACCGGTACTTGTTTTGTAAAACAATGCATTGAAATAGCACAACATCACAATAAAGTGGTTAGCAATATTTTGGACTTACAGACATTTATTCTATTAAGAGATATGGCGGTGAATCGATATATGTCTACCCAGATTTTTTCTTAGTGCCAAGAACATAGGGTTTTTACCCTCCCGCTTTTTTGGCTTTGCATGACAAGAGAATTCAGGATATCATGACAGTTGCACGTGAGAGTGGCATGTCATTAAACATGTTGAGTGAAACAAGAGCATAGCATATTTGAGACCATGCCACATACTTCTTTAAAATTTTTCATTGTGTAATTTTTATTCATGCTGAACATAAACCTGCTGGTGATCTCTACAATAGAATAGAATAGAATAGAATAGAATAGAATAGAATAGAATAGAATAGAAACTTTATTCCACACCTTTTAGAACTCCACTTAATTGTATAAATGGGTAATGGTTAGCCTTAAAGGTGAAAGGGATCAAATGTACTTTAGTTGGTGTTGGTGGACACTCGATCGACAGTTGGTTAACGATCGACTGGGTGACAACTGACTGTCGATCGAGGATCAGTTGATACACCAGTAGCTATATCGACTGACACCAACTATGGTAAACTTGATCCGCGTTAACCTAACCAAATGCTGGGTGGTAGTGTTGCTAAGTATAACTATGAATCATCAGATGTTGAAACCAGATAAAATCGACACAAGTATGAATTTTAGAGAACCAGGAGTTTCTATGTTGCGAATATTATTTCATTCTTTTTCATCATATTACATTTTTAACATCCCATTTATCACTTTAGGAAGTAATGGGTATTGCTTTATTTACTCGTAGGCCATTCTTCCACACCCTCTTCCCTAACTTCTGAAGTTAAGTCTTTCAGCATGTTCAAAAAACTGAAAGCCCATCAGTGGAAATCAATTGTAAGCAAGAAGACTGCAAGTGAGAAAGAGATTGATGTCCAAATCAACATTGGACTCATGGCTTGGAATGAGAAACAGATGGGCATCGAACCCAAGAGACGCAAGCGTCTTGCTTTGAAAGTGTCCAACAAAGCCCCTTACAAAGTCATCTTGCAAAAAGCTGAGGAAAAGTGGAAAGCATTTCACAGTGACCTTTATGATGAAACGGAACAGTACGTTCTTGTGTTTGAAAGTGGTAACGAAGCACAGTTTCTTCCAGGTACATCTGTCAGTACAGATTTCTTTTCCCTCAAACGGTACAAAGAAGAAACCAGAAAGGACTACAATAAAATTGTGTTGTACCTGTGCACGCTAAGTGACTTTAACTTTGACAAAGATACTAGTCAATCAGATAAAGATATTGAGGAGCTGGTCGAGGAGCCCGAGACGAAGCATCTGAAAAACACAACAGATGAAAATCCTAAGGTATCCGATGTGGTGATTAGTGATGAGAAATTTGAATATGGAGGACAGAAAAGATGACATGTCAATTAGTACTACCCATTAAGACACCCCCTGTTTGATTTGGTCAGTTTTTTATTGTTTCCGGGAGAGGGTCTCCATTTCCAAGAGTTTTGTCCCTGTGGCAAAGAGAAGCCAGCAGATCATCTCCTGAAAAGGTTCTAAGGGTGCATTATAGTGGAGAGAATGGTGTAGACAGTGGTGCATTATCCCAAGAATTCCTGGCACAGGCGATCACTGGTATGGGGCTAGCAATGTTTCCAGATGGAGCACCCATAAATTCATTGTTCAATATTCATAACAAGAATTTCAAAACCTGTGGCGAAATCATTGCAGTGTCTTTGGCTCAAGGAGGACCATCGCCATCTTTATTGGATGAGAGTGTGTACCAGTTGATGGTAGACCCTGAAGTGGACATCAACAACCTAGATATTGAAAAGGACAAAGAGCTCTTCAATGCAGTAAGGGCTTGTGATACATTTGATGATGCTTTGTGTGACGTTATTTTAGAGCATAGTTACACTGGCGTCATTGGTATCGATCACAAAGAGGATATTATTGGAACAATGCAAATTAGCATTTGGAAATGCATAGACTCTGGACAAAGTGGGTACGAAATGATTTTGACTTGAGTCTATCAAATAATTTGTACTGACCGCATGTTGTTATCGGAGGAATTTTAAATGGCATGTAAACCCCCAAACACAAGTTTATCTCATATTACGTAAAAAGTGGTGCTAAAAACAGTTTTGCAACTTATTTTAGCCAATTCGAAATATTTAAGGAGAAAAAGACATTTACTGCGGGAAGTTCTCTTCCGGTTAAAACAATAGCGAGTGCTCGTGACGTCAGCGGTTGAACACAAACATTGCGCAATTGAGAATACCACTGTAATTATAATGGCAGCGAGAGAAAATAGTAGCAGTTTGGAGGAGATTTTATCCGATGAAAACAGCTCAAATGAATGTAATTTGTGCGACAGTGATGTTGGTGAAGTGTCAGAAACTGGCGTGAATGTCGGAGCTCGTCCATTTCGCTTTGAGCCACGCAGAGTTCGGCGTGATATGCAGCCTGAATCAAACGAAGAAGACGGTGAAAGCGAGACGAATCGTCTCGGAAAGACAGACTGGTAATTTTTTCGAGTTGTGATTCATTCGCATTTATATGATTTTTGCGCCTTTGAAAGACAGAAATTGAGTTTTTTCACTGAAAGTTACCGTGAATCTTGTTTATTAATGCTGTTGTTTTTCTCTTGTTATAATATGGTGGGAAACAACGACTCTCGAGAGCGTTCGCTGTGTAGAAATCGGCCAAATTTGGCGAAAGGTAGAGGACCAGAAACCAGCAGGGCAAATGCACTGTATAACCAAGCATCCAGGATTTCGGTACAATTGCCTTGATGCCTGGGTTCTTAAAACTGCGTATTACGCATTCCGACAACAGCATGCCGCAGACAATCGTACAGGACATGAATTTGTTTACTTTGTACACTTATCACATTACCTTTCTCTGTGAACAGCACACTGTAAAATCACAAAGTTAATAGGGAATCGCGCAGTTATCAGTTATTCCTTTTGTCTCGTGTAGGAAATTTCGTTACATTGCCGTTCGTTGGTGTTGGGGCTATCTCGGCAAAAATGTGATGGCTGCGCTCCTGTCCTGTGAGGTCAACAAAATACGGAGTACATTTCTAGCGGATTTGGGTTCTTCGTACACGGAGTTAACGCAACCAAACATACGAAAAAGACGAATAAAACCTTTTTTAGTTATAACAGATTGCCCTGATTTTATGCCGTTTTTGGGTTCGATTCCAACTTTCACTGAGGTTTCTTCGGTATTTCGACACATTAAAGAGATACATGTCAAAAAGAATGATAAATGTGAAAGTGTCTGTTTATAAATACAAGAACAATTTAATACAAGCGTCTCTTACTGTCTTGGCGTTATTTCCGAAGCGATTGCGAATTTTGATATAGCTCTGCTCTCTCGTGACCTTTCCAGCCGTCTGCTCTGTTTCCTCGCTTTCCATTGTTCGCTTACGCATTTCTGACGAGGCTTTCTGCTGTGGGGTTTGTTAAATTGTCGGTACAGTACTGGGAATTAAATCCTTCTACTTTTTAAAACCCATTTCTCATATATATATACACCCTCGAAGCAGTCCGATGGGAAATGAGCGCCACAAATTGCTGAATGTTTTGTCGGCTCTATAAAATCATCCCGCTTCTTGAACAAATTTAATCCACTGTCGCCTTGACTAAAGTCTCTTGGAAACTTACACGTGCAATATCCTGTTTTGTTTAAATGCCACAAAACTGGACGACACAGCGCTTTATCATATTGGAATAAGAGGATAAATGAATATTTGCTAGAATTTATGTAGACATCGTGTGTATTACAAAAGGTCGGGAAGGGAGAATGTTCACTTCCTGTCGGCAGAGATCCACTCGTGACGTCACGGAAAAGATGGCGTAATCAAAATAGCGGGCGCTTCGAATTTGCATCAGCCTTTTCCAACTGAAAACGCGCTCGTTTTAAAAAAAGAGTTACATATTCCGCATTCTGAAAATGTGTACTTTGACTATGTGACCAGAAAAATTCGCGTTTTGGAGGTTTACATGCCCTTTAAGAATATACATTCGAAACTTTTTTGAAAATTCCAAAGATTGCATATACCAAAGGCGTCTGACTCCTTCAACATAAGAATGGTTAAAAATGCCAGTAGTTTTGACGTCATTGATTTTCTCACTAGTAAGGATATGGGAAATACGCCACTCAGGACGCGGTGCAGCTTCATGTGAATTTTATGAGTGGTACATATTTCTCAGTAGAATATTTGTCTCTATCAAATTATAAAAATAAGTCTGCTTTCACTTCCTGGGTATAAGTAGAATTGTAATCCAAGCCAGAGAATCTTGCAAAGTTCACTTTGTGTAATTGGAAACTTAAGGGACAGGTTTGGAATCTAGTTCCCAATGAACTTTGCAACCTGACATGGTAAAGTAACATGAAAACAACCGTAGGCATAAAAATCTTGGTACCGACCACTCATCTTCACACAGCCTCTTACAAAACATGAACAAAAAAAATGGTTATAAGCTGGTACCACTAAGTATGCATTTTAGTATTTGGATAAAATATAAGAAGTCATTGAACATAACCCACAACCGCATTATTCTTGGAAGTTGAATTATTCTTTGGTATTTTGGGCAAAAACCAAAAAAGGCCCTTTATTTCCAAGTGTCATTTGCATGTAGATGAAAGTAACACAACTGTTTATAGGGTAAAGTTCATCAACCATCAAAACGACCCAGTCCTGGGGAGGTGCTAAATCTGTGCTATCAAGAACATATTCAAAATACTCTTGGTACTCATTTCCACATTCCTCCATACCAAGATGGTTCTCCAAAATATGCTGGCATTGTTCCACTGTAACAGGCTGCTTATAATCCTGAGAAGAATGCAATTCGGGCAAAAAGAATAGCTCATCTGGTCTACCAGGGACTGTTTCATGCCGTGAATGGGTATTCCAGTGATCCCTCACTGTATTTAGGTCGCGTTGGATCAGGCAGAGAGAAACAAAACTACAGACATTCCATTTCGAGGTCGTTTCCAGGAGTAAAGATTGACCGCTCCATTAAGTCTTTGAAGAAGTTTATCCACCAACTGGCTCTACTCCGTCGGTAAAATGACCACCATGCTTCAATTCTTTGATTATGAGGAGAGGTGCCATAACTGTGACTCTCCACATCATCCATAAAGAAGCATTGTGCAGCTGCTAATAAACCGTTTTCAGTTCCACAATCAGACCTAACTTTGGTAGGACACCCTCCATGTTCTCCAACCACTTCCAAGTATGATCTTGCAACAATCGCAGGGTTTATTGGACCTTGCAAGCTTCAACCAAAGTATTTTTCGGCTAAAACCGTCAATACACGCGTGTATTGGAAACCCATAAGGTTTCAACTTGTCATATCCATCTATGTGCCAGCAGTAGTGTGGACCTGGGTTCACATAGACTCGCCTCTGCAGTCGATGTCTACATCTCATCTCACAACCTTCGGGATCCATTTCTTTTAATAATCGCTGCACTACATGTCTGGGAATCGCATAGCCCTCTCTTCTCAATGTGTGCCACATGCTTCTGTAATCCGACAAACAAGCAGGCCCATCTATCTCCTGTTGCATCCTTTGTCTATCTCCTACTCCGTCAAATTCTGCAGCTTTGCGCTGAAGGCCTAGTGACCTGAATCTATTCTTCAGAGTCCTAAGACTCATTTCATTGGCATGGAACTTGGAGAGGAACATAAGAATCACATCGTATTGGTACCCCTGCCTGAAATAATATTTTAATTCCAGTTCCTCGATGTTAAGACTTGTGCCACAGGAAGAGCAGAAATTATGGTTGACTGACACAATTGCCTGGCAAGACTCGCACTTTAGTTCACTTTGGGTCGTCGCCATTTCTAAGCTTCCTGGGACACAGCTTGCTATAAAAGAGCAATATTATTGTTAGAAATAGAATTCTTATGGATGAACAGAAAGGTAAGAGCACATTTCATTCTCATTTTAAATAAGGGGACGAAATAATGTGCAACCGTTCAAGTCCATACATTACGGCATGAAAGGAAGGCTTGTATGCACTTACCTGTACTCAATTGAAGCACAAATTTGTAAAAAACATGGCGGGAAGAGGCAGAAACCAAGAGGATACCGGGATTGGTACCAGGATGCCTTGCGGTCATCTGACTGCTCGTACTCATGCGTCACTCGTTACGTAATTGTACGATTCGGTGTGAGTTTATTCGAATTTGGTGTGAGCTTACTTGAATTCGGTGTGAGTTTATTCAAATTCGGTGTGAGTTTATTAGAATTCGGTGTGACTTCTAGAGAATTTGATGTGACATTCTAGAATTCGGTGTGACTTCTGGAGAATTCGGTGTGATTTCTAGAGAATTCGGTGTGACATTTCAGAATTTGGTGTGACTTCTAGAATTTGGTGTGCTCTTGTGGGCCACAGTACCTTTGGCTATCGCTAACTGTAAAGAGAACAGGTATGTGATATGTGTAACAAAAGTTCTTCCTATCTTTATTTAACCCATAATATACTTGCATATAGTAAATTATCCAGTTCACGATTTTGCTAGCCATCAAATGCACACCTTGGGCTTTTAATTTTTGAAACATTTTTCTTTGTGCCTATATACAATATGTAAATTAAAGATGACAAGTGCTGTTCTGCATTTCATTGGAAATTACAACTTGTTTTGGTTGCAAGGCTGTCTCGTACTGTGCCGTTAGGAAGAGTTTCCATTTAGTGGTTTGCACTTATAGACTAACGTGCCAGTGATCCAGGGTCATCACTCTGTTTCTGAGTAGTGGGTTATAGCTTAAAAGTAGTTGGTACCTGCATGAGCTTGCAGTAAGCAGCAAGGTAAGGTGGGCCATGTTTGTGTACGTGTATATTATGGCAGAATAGTTATCACAGCATCTAAAAGTTACAGTGAACTTCATCAGCTTGTCTTGATAATTTTGCCCCTTAAAAAAAATTACATAATAGTCTACATGTATTTGTTTGTTTTATTTACATTAAGGGAAAATCTCACAATTCTTTTAGAGGATGTGAATGATCAAAAGAAACGTTTGAAGGAGGAAGGCGTTTTAGTTGATGGGAAGCATTTTAGTGTTGAATTTGTTGGTAAGATTGATATTTCAGTAACTAGTGTTTGCTTATATCCAATATTACATTAATTTTATTGATCGCCAGCTTAAAATCAGTGGCTGACTGAATACCTTACAACAGCAATACAGTCGAACCTTGATTATCCGGACTTATTTCTCTGGTCCCAAATTTTTCATGAATATTAATTACTTGAGATGTTTTGAACTCAAGGTCGCAAAAAGCCCAATAATCCTTTCAAAAGACTGTTGAAACAGCGTATTATCCTGTGCACTTTTCAAAATTTGCAAGCGTGACGAGACAAAGAAATATTCTGATATGTTCAGCTGATATCTGATTGGCTCAATTGTTTTATTGCCAAGGGAATTTCATGCTTGGTTAGTTCCTTCCGCGTCGGTTATGTAAACACACGAGCGATCGATCGTAAACTCAAATCAAAAACGTGTCTACAAAGCGAAAGCGAGCCGTTTTATCAATTAAAGATAAGCAGATTTGGATAAAGGAGAAAAAGGAACAAATTTAGCTCAAAAATTTGTCATCAGAAAGCAGCAGATCTCTGACATACGGAAGAACAAAGACAATATCCTAAAATTTACTGACAGCATCGAGACAAGCGAAGGATTAAAATTAAAGTCCCTGAAGCTGGTCAATGATGAGCAGTTGGATAAAGCCCTGTACGCCTAGTTTATTCAACAAATATCTACTGGGAAACCGATTTCATAATTAAAGCGATGTCTTCTTTACTGTAACCTTTTGTTTACATCTCATTAATATTCATATTTTCGATTATGCGGACTATTTACCGCGGTCTGGACGAGTCCATATAATCAAGGTTCGACTGTAGCATATTATAGATTAGGCAACTAATTCAGTGAAGGGAAAATTTGCACTGGGAATAAATCCACCCTAACACCACAGAATATTTTTACTGTATTTTCTTTGGTTAATTTTTTTCTTTTCATATTGTTACTTTTCAGTTACTGTGGATTACAAGACTCTGCTTCTTCTCCTTGCCAAAAGGATGACAATAAATTTTGCCTTGGGGGACGTGGAATTGATAAAGAATTTTGTTTTATTTGTGATCCAATCAGAGTGAGTGTTTGGAAAGGGTTTCTTCATGGTCACAAATTAATGAATGGGTTGATTAGTGTACATGTACCCCTGTAACACCTGTTTCTTTATGTATTTGAGAAAGAGAATCTTCTCCAAAACCCTTTCCACAACTTTCTGCAACAAATCCACATACATTACTTACAAAAAATTTCGGACGATTTTGATTTCATACAAAAGTAGTGTCCGGAAATAAAACCGTCCTGTCCTATAAGACATAAGGCCCAAAGAACGGGTTTACATCTCTATTCTTCTTTGGTTGATGTATTTCGACCACAGGAACATTATTTAAAACCAATATGGACAAAAACATTTTTTCTTGTGGAGTTTTTATTGATTTGAAAAAAGCCTTTGATACTGTTAATCATAACAT
Organism: Pavona decussata; assembly: GCF_977016875.1. NCBI lineage: Eukaryota > Metazoa > Cnidaria > Anthozoa > Scleractinia > Agariciidae > Pavona > Pavona decussata. The sequence goes on along the minus strand of NW_028145428.1, from coordinate 1,018,598 downwards.
ATTACTCAATAAATTAAATTATTATGGTTTCCGCGGAATTATCAATGATTTTTCTCCTATTTATCACATCGTACACAAACTACTGAAATCAACAGTTGTATATGTGGCAGACTAAATATAAATTGTGGTGTACCCCAAGGCTCCTTTCTGGGACCACTTCTCTTCCTGCTCTGTATAAATGACATTCAAAAATGCTCGAATAAACTCCAATTCTTTCTTTTTGAAGATGACACTAATGTTCCTTTTGCTCATAAAGACTTAAAGTCACTAGAACGTATACTAAATGAAGAATTACGCAACCTATATACCTGGCTGACTTCTAACAAGCTTACTTTGAATATTAAAAAATCAAACTATGTTATTTCTCGCCCTCACCAGAAATAGCTCAGCTATAAACCCCAGATCTATATTTTTGACAATGAAAACAACAAAAAGGTTTCTCTTGGACGTAAAAACTTCATTAAATATCTTGGATTGTTAATTGATGAAAATTTATCCTGGAATACACATATTAATATTATTCTGTTGCAACAAAAATAAGTAACACAATTGGGCTAATCGCAAGATTACGGCATATTGTTCCTACTTGCACTCTTTTGAATATTTATCAGTCTCTTATTGTACCTTACATAGCTTATGGTCTCATTTCTTGGGGCAATGAATGTAAAACATTCCTTGATCAAATTCTTGTTCTTCAAAAGCGCGCATTGCGGCTAATATATTTTGCTGAAACAAACGACCATGCCATACCTTTTGTTGTTAAAGGAAAAATATTACCAGTACAATTCTTGTATTATGAATCCATTTGCAACCTCATGTTTGATATAAACGAAAACACTGCCCCAAGAAATATTTTGAATCTGTTTTCTCGAATTTCTAGTGTCCATTCCTATAAAACGCATTCCTCTACCTCTGATCATTTTTATACAAAGGAATTTTGCATTAATGCCACACGAAATGTATTCTCGCGTGCTGGGGTCAAGATTTGGAACGGGATACCTGCAACTCTAAAAACAAGTGCAAAAAAATATTTTAACGAATCCCTAAAAGGAATGTTATTTGACACACTTGAAACTGTAGACTCCTATATTGAAGTGGAAACGATAATTGACCAAATGAAAAACTGATCATCTATGTTCTTCTCTTTGCTAGTATAATCTGATTCTCCTCTTCCCTTTCCATCTCTTTTCTATTGTAATATTAATGATAGTAAAAAATTACATATAATTTACTTTAATTTTGATGTGTAGTCTTACCTAAAGTTAAGTTTTCCGTTTTCCAACATGTTTGTAATTTACTGTAATTTTTTTGTCTTGTCCCGCCTCCACTAGCTTTGTGGCTATTTGCGGGACAAGCCCTTTACATAATCTGAATCTGCAAATTGTTGTTTTTGTTAAAAGTTTTCCTTCCGCCATTATTGATCTTCAAAGGGGGTTCGCTTGAACCCCTCGAACACCCCCTCCTACACGCCTGGGCATCACATATTCAAAGCCAATATACATGATATGGCTAGAATTTGGATTAGGCGGCTTTGCTCAGTCGTTCTTTTCATCACTGGAAAGGAAAATATTTGAGAAACTGCTTGAGGCATAAGCTTGATTGAGTTTGTGTTATGTTCTTGTTGGTGTATCCAGCTGTAAAACCTTGAAGGTACAGTAAAACTATCATTTTCACAGATTTATCTCAGTCTAATTCATGTTTTTTAGTCGTAAATTTACTTTAGGCATGTTTCAGCGCAGTGTCCGAAATGTTTGTCCGAAAACTGTCCGAAATGAGGGAAACAGTGTCCGAAAATTAAAAGTCCGAAATTTTTTGCAAGTAATGTTTATAATTATGTTTATCTAAACGTTTTCTTCTTTGTACTGTCTATTTTCTTAATGAAACAACAACTCTTTATAAGTTTTGAATGTTCTTTTTGTGCATTGTATTTATAATTCACTGAACATATGTAGTGCACACCAAAGACGTCTTGACAATAGGGTTCACCAAATCAAAATATTTTTAGGGCTGCTCTTGTCATGATGTGGCACCAGATAAAACTTGTGTGGATTGTCTACGCAGCAAACCAGATATTGGAAGGTATATACAAAGACCATTGTGTGCATTTGCACTGTTATCTTCCCCAGAAACATTACATTGCTTGTATAAAAGAAGCTACTTTCAAGCTGTGGATGTAGTAGTTAGTAGGGTTGCAACGATACAACAACAACAACTACAACAATTTATTATAAGAGAAGACTTACTACAATATTAGATACCCACAATTAGCGAGGGTTATTCAAGGTGGGTAGCATTGATAGTTGTTTACACGCTCGAAAGGAACGAGTAGCGGTCAGAAAATTGCGGCCATATTGGTCAACTCACCGCTGACCAAACTTGACCAATCTTGATAAAAGTGGCATGATATGATACAATACAGAGTCAATACACTATTGCACGTAACAAATGACCAACTGATCTTACTTACTCATTGGAACCACGCCTACGTTTGTTTGTCCACCATCTTGAATAATACGTAGTATGCAAATGCGATGCAAAAAGGATGGATTTTGCTTCTCCATTATTTTGTTTAGTAAATCACTATACAATGGCTAAAATGACGAACTTGGGTAAGGACTGATAAAATACAACAATTTTTCATTGCTTAAACAGAATACTTCATATTTTATCGTAATACCGTGGTATGCTGTTTAACCCATTGACTCCTACACCGGTCAAAACTGGTCGTCCATTGCGCATGCTCCGCTTGTGAAACACGACACGTTCTCCCTCCCCTCTTGGCGCTTTTTTTGTCCTGAAAAGGTCACAATAGCTAGTAGAATGATAAACCAATCAGAATCTGTCTTTTGCGCATATTTTTAGGCATTTTAGGGGGTAGGGGAAAGGATCCTTCTGAACCTACCGCATGGAGCTGAGCAAAATTACAAAATGGTGCCGCGTGTGAATTGGTCCTGAAGTTTCAAGACATGTTTTTTTCATCTTTTAAAGCAAGTACATCATTTTTAAGCTCACATTGGAAAGGAATAACCGTGAACAATAATCTACCACCAGAAAAAAAGCACTCAGAGGCCTTCAAAAACAGCGAAAAGCCGTTTCGCGTTGTGATCTCTTTAATTTCCACGCCACTAGCGAAATATGGCTCAAAAATTAAAACTGAGCCGCGTGCTTCAAACGGACTTTATAAGATCAGGACAATGGTGACAACACGGTAAATGATGTTTTCCGATGTTGATTTACTTTTTAAAAATAGTTTAAGTGATGATTTGACCCAGAATTCTGTAACTTCTGTAATTTTCATCGCAAACGTGCCCGAATTTACTGCAAGTGATTGCTTTGAACAAACACAGAATGTCTTAAAATTTTACATGCGTGTTTGCACGCACGCAAAAAAACTGAAAGTTTTTTGCCTCTAATAGCAAATGTATAATTTATTTCAATAAAATGTTTTGTTGGAAAAGCTTTTTGTTGATTTTTGTGTTTTTGTCAATTCATATTTGCGTTTGAGAAGCGACAGATGCATAATCAAGGACAATTTGCATAAGCGGGTTGAAATTTGATATGCCAAAGGTCTTCATCAACAGGCCGTGAATTTTAGCAATTTTTTGCGTTCAAGTGTGTTTTTCGGCAAATTAATAATAGGTAACCATATTATTTTACGTCAGAAAACATTTGTTTAATCATTCCAGTTTAATATGCAGTTAATTTTGGAAGCCAACAATATTTATTTATTTACTGCGCATTTTACTGAGTTAAACCGCTCTTGGAAAAAGCTTATTTATGCGAAATCTATGGAAACACAGAGGAGTCAAAGGGTTAAATGTTAATATTCATATCGTGACAAGAAATATCATGGTGTACTGGTGTACCGTTGCAGCCCTAGTGGTTAGAATGCCAAACTTAAGCTTAGGTGCAATTTAATTATAAGGCAGCTGTTCTTTGTCCAATACATCAATCATTTTCCTCTGATCATATGTTTCCTTGTGTAGATTGTGTCTATGGTTTATGTTTATTTTACCCTGACCAGTGCTATAGTTATCCAACCCTAAAGTAATTTTGAAACCCCAGTTGAGTGATGGGACCTCAAAAGAAATCTGCATGTAATATAATGCAGAGGGTAGTCCTTCTCTGGGCAGGCATTCCATTCAAAGACGTGCTACAGAAACCAGATTCATTGGTATTGATCACCATTTTGAGCTTTTTTTAGGTAACTTATAGCAAGTTAGATCACTAATCACTTCATTTATATTTGTCTTTAGGTCAACTGGTATTAGGGATGATTTGCTATTTCTCTTGGATGAGGACCTGAGCCATATTCAGCTATGTGCATTGCATATGGAAATGCGTAACACAGACCAGCTTTTAGCTTCTATTGGCCTCCTTACATACAAAATTGACTCATTAAAGGAGGCCAATGATGCCCTTAAATATTATGGCCCTGAGTCATTCCACGGAGACCGGATATCAGTAAAGAAGAAGGCCAGGCAGCAGTCTGCTATTTCCAGGCATAACATTCATGTTAGTTCAATGGCAGGTCAGTCCAGTGTTAATTATTGAAGTTTGGAATGTCCTAAGAATTGAACGGTGTTAAGGATAATTCATGTTTAATAATAACACTGCATAAAGCATGTCATGCACTTGAATGGAAAGCTGAGTTTCTGTTAAGAATCAAAGATACATGTATATGGGTATCCACACACCAGGTAAAAGCGCCAACCATTGAGCTGCTGAGAGACCACTGACAAGATAGAGCTTTTGTTAAGACACTGTATAGTTGTGTGACTGTATTAGTTATTGTTTGTAGACTTTTCTAGTTTCTCTCTCACTGTAATGTACATTTATGACGTTAAATATAGAGCGTTGACGATATACATTAATTACATTGTGGTCTGTGTGATAAGCAACTGCCAACCAGACTACATTACTTTTTGTTGGTCCAACTGAGTTTGAAATACTTCAAAACCTTGAAGACATCGCAGAGCAAGTACTTCCCCTGGAAAAGCTGAAGAAACCCTACACTGACCTCAACACTGCAAAGAACCAGATCTTAAACAGAGTAACCTTTTGTCAATCCCGTGTTGATGTAAGCGTATGTCATAATTAATAATTCACAGAAAAAACAAGGCAGAGTAGGCTGGTCCTTTATATGGTGTGACCAAGAGTAATGATAACAAGAAAAGAGTAATGATAAAATAAAAATACTTATCATCCTGTGAACTTGCATATAATACTTTTTCCATCATAATTGTTGTTAATCATGCTACCAGCTTGCACTTAATATTAACTGAACTGGTGGGTGACACACCTGATACAGCTCATTGTAATTTAAATACTAATCTTGTTGCCAGGTAGCACTTAATATTAACTGAACTGGTGGGTGACGCACCTAATACAGTTCAGTGTAATTTGAATACTAATCATGTTGCCAGTTTGCACTTAATATTAACTGAACTGGTGGGTGACACACCTGATTCAGTTCAGTGTAATTTGAATACTAATCATGTTGCCAGTTTGCACTTAATATCACCCTGAACTGGTGGGTGACACACTTGATACAGTTCAATAAATAAGATATTTTAACAGGGAGCCCACGTCACAAAATGTGGTTTTCAGTGAGGCCCTGCATAAATCTAACGTAAGAATACAAAAAAATTACAAATATAGCTATCTAAAAAGTAAAAAGTAAAAAGGATAAGATCGATAAAAAAGTCTACATGTTTCTAATAAGACGTCTAAAAACTAAAAAATTGGAAATGTTCCTAATGCCGTCTGGGAGAGCGTTCCAGTCATCTACCGCATGACAAATAAAACGATGCTGTCCCCATGAGCGCTTTGATTGTGGTTTACAGATGTCAGTGTAATTTAAATACTAATCATGTTGCCAGGTTTCAGTTAATATTAACTGAACTGGTGGGTGACATATCTGATACAGTTCAGTGTAATTTAAATACTTATCATGTTCCCAGTTTGCACTTAATATTAGCCAAACTGGTGGGTGACATATCTGGTACAGTTCAGTGTAATTTAAATACTAATCATGTTGCCAGCTAGCAGTTAATATTAACTGAGCTGCTGGGTGATGCACCTGATACAGTTCAGTGTAATTTAAATACTAATCATGTTGCCAGCTAGCAGTTAATATTAACTGAGCTGCTGGGTGATACACCTGATACAGTTCAGTGTAGCTTGTCAAATACTAATCATGCTGGCAGCTTAAAATGCACTTAATATTGTTTTCCATCTAAAGTGGTGGGTGGCAAATCAGCTTATACAGTTCATTGGAAAGTGCTTATGATGCTTCAAGCTATCATTTGGTTATGACACTTAGTTTATTGGATTATTGTTCTTTATTTGTTTTATTGTTGGTGTTCATTTCAGTGTTATTTAGAGAATTTTCCAGCGCCCAAATGATTCGTCGGAGTGCACTTGGTTGATCAAGAAACAATGTGAGTGACAATAACCACTTAACTTACTTTTATGAGTATGGTAATAGTAGCTTATATTACTTCATTGGTACCAGACGTTTGGCACAGTGCATTGTTAAAAAGCTCTGCTATTGAAATAGCTTCCTTCCTGTTATCTGTTCGTTTGCTCATCGTGTAAGTAAAGGCAAATGATCAGGAAATATTATTACAATTATTATTTACTTTTAGTCATACAATTTGAAATTCTTACAAAGGTATGTATGCTGTATATTGAAACTATGTATCTATATATCATCTAATTTTATGTTTTTCCTAATTTTTGTTTTAGTATTTTGAGGATGTCCTCAGTTCTGGCCAGTTTTGTAATTCAAGCGTTTCTTTAACACAGTTAGAATGTCTTGATCCTGATATTAATTTCAACACAGGAAAGACTCCCTGTGACTATTTCATTGAAAATCAATTTAACGAAATACTCTCACACGAAAATTTTTCTGGCACTGACTTCTCTCTTCTTCACCTTAATATTCGTAGCCTTTCACTCAATTTAAACAGCCTAACGGACCTTTTATCATGTTTAGACATTAAGTTTTCTGTCATCAGAATTTCTGAGACCTGGCTAAGTGAGTCTTCCCATCCAACCGATATTAATAGTTTTAAGTTTCATCACAAACATAGGCAAAATAGAATTGGAGGTGGGGTAGGTTTGTTTGTTTCAAACGATCTGCAGTTCAAACTTCAAGAAGATTTGTTCATTAGCAATGTTGACATTGCAGAATCACTATTCGTTGAAGTGATAAGACCTCGGAAAAAAATATAGTTGTTGGTATTGTGTACAGACCTCCTAATCAAAGAGTTGACGATTTCGGTCATCAAACAATGAATCATTAGATAAAATCTCTAGAGAGAACAAAATATGTTTCCTCATGGGGGATTTCAACGTTAATTTATTGAACTACCAACATCATCAGCTTACAGTCCAATTTCTAGATGGAATGTACTCTAATATGTTTTTACCCTTGATTACTCGTCCCTCGCGAATTACCTCTCACACCGCTACGTTAATTGATAATATTTTTGAGAAAAATTTTTTCGAGCGTTCGAGAAGCGGCTTAATATTTACTGATATTTCAGATCATCTACCCGTCTTTTCAATCCATTCAGATACCACGTTACTAAATCGATGTAGACAAGATCCCGTTTTTATGAGAAACAAAAACCCAGATAACATTCCTTCATTTGTTGAAAAACTAAGAAATGTTGATTGGTCTTCGCTCAAAGATTTTGACGAGCCAAATACTGCGTACAAACACTTTCTTGAATTGTATTCAGGGATATATAATGACTGCTTCCCTCTCAAGAGAGTAAACCGTAAGCAAAGGGCACTTTAAAAAACCATGGTTAATGAAAGCACTTCTTAAATCAATCAAAAGGAAGAATAATCTTTACAAAAAATATCTCCGTGTTCCATCTATGGTCAATGCTTCGCTCTATAAAACATATAAAAACAAATTGAATCACACCTTGCGTTTGGTTAAGCGTTTGTACTGCGAGAAGAAATTGCAAGATGTTAAATCAAATACCCATGCCACTTGGAAAATTCTAAATGAAGTCATTAATAGAAAAAAGTCAAAACCTCAAGTAAATACGGTATTTAGATCCAATAATCTAGAAATCTCTGATCCAATAGAAGTCGCTAATAGGTTTTCCTGTTACTTCTCTAGTATTGGTCCTAACCTTGCAAGAAAAATTCAGTCTCCTCCATGTTCACATGTTTATCCGGAACCTTCTGAGATTTAATCTTCTTTAACCCAACAACCAAAGATGAAATTATCACCATTGCTCAGTCTTTTACATCCGGAAAGGCGACTGGCTATGATAGTATCCCAATGTCTATAATTAAAGAATCCATTCTAATTATTTCTGAACCCCTGGCTCACATTATGAATTTGTCAATTGCTTATGGTATTGTACCAGATCAAATGAAAATAGCTCGTGTAGTACCTCTGTTTAAAGCTGATGACACGTCATTGTTCACTAACTACAGGCCTGTTTCGATCTTACCTAGTTTTTCCAAATTCCTAGAGAGAATCTTCTACGGTCGCATAATTGATTATTTGTCTAATTTACATATTCTCTGTGATAACCAGTTTGGTTTTAGGAAAAATCACTCTACCATGCTTGCTTTGATTGATTTGCATCACAAAATTTCATCTGCGTTGGATAACGGTGAATTAGCAGTTGGCGTCTTCTTAGACCTCTCGAAAGCTTTTGACACAGTTGATCATTCTATCTTATTTGATAGACTTGAACACTATGTCATACGTGGCTTGGCCTTGAAATGAATAAAGAGCTATTTTTCAAACAGACTCCAATTTGTTGAATACAACGGTCACGTTTCTTCACGTACCAACATTTCATGTGGTGTCCCACAAGGCTCTATTTTAGGACCTTTATTTTTTTGGCTTTATATCAATGATGATAAATGATAAACAATGCATCTAAAATATTACAGTTAATCATATTTGCTGATGATACCAACGCTTTTCTGTCCAATAAGGATGCAGATTGCTTAGCTAACATATTGAATACTGAGCTAAATAAGTTGTCAATTTGGCTTAGAGCTAACAAGCTCTCATTAAATCTGGAAAAAATTAAATTTATGGTATTTAAACCAAGTCAAAAACGTACAAGTCATGATATTCAACTTTTAATAAATAATTATAAACTTGATCAGGTAAAAGAAACAGTTTTCTTGAGAGTAATTCTAGATGAAAATTTCAACTGGAAGTCCGAAATCTCACATGTGGCTAACAAAGTCTATTGGAATAATTTGCAAATCTAAATTCTACTTGTCGACAAAATCACAACGAACAGTATAAATTTTCACTAGTCTACCCATACTTTTTTACTGCAACTTTATTTGGGCCTCCACTTACAAATCTAACCTTGTTCGTCTTGAAATTCTTCAGAAACGAGTGGTGAGAACTATAGCTAAAACCCATTTCTATGGACATACTGATCCAATCTTTAGAAAACTTGGTATTTTAAAATTTCATGACATACACCTATTTCAATTAGGTTTATTCATGCACTCTTACCAAAACCGTACCTTTCCTTTAAAATTTGACAGTAAATTCACCTTACAGAAAGAAATTCGTATCATACAAGAAACTCTCATTTATATCGTTTGCCTCTTTGTCGAACTAACATCAAACAATTTTCCGTTTTTTACCAGGGACCTAAATTTTACCACTCCTTGTGTACTGAAATCGTCAACTAATCCTCTTCTATCTCCTTTAAGAAATCAGTGACGCGTTTTTCTATAATAACTATCAGTAGTTTTCATTTTCTTGTAGCTTTTCTTGTCGTAATATATCCTTCCTCTTTTTGGCATTGTAATTGTATGAAATTGTAATTGTATCCATCGTCGTTTTCTCATCTTCTTTTTTGATTTCATCTTGTAAAATAATAACTGAAGAGACCTAAGTAATATAAGCTTCATAGTTTCCTTTAGGTCTCCTCGCCATTGTTACATCTAATTTTTTCTATTTTTTTTTTGTTTTTGTTTACATTGTATTTGTGGTGTGGCAAAATAAATAAATTACTAAATTAAAAATATCCATGAGAGGGTAGGGTATAGATATTTTCATGAACTGTACACTGAGTACAATAACTTGTCATCAGAAAATTATTAAAATTTCTTTGTGCCATTAACGTTGTTAAGGATGATATGGAGGAAAGGCTGAAAGCATGGAAGAAGGAGCAAGATGACCTTTCTGACATTTTCAGAAAGCTATGCCGCTGCCGAAAGAACATTTTGCTTAAAGACAATGGGGGCATTATTGAGCATGTTGCGAAAAAGCAGCTGGAATTTTTAAAGAAAGTAAATATGTGAATCATCTCTGATCAGTTCCATTGGCAATCACTGATTACAGCTGTTTACATGATGGTGTGTATTATAAACAGAAAATTACATGTTTATGGTGCTGAAGTTACTTAAGTGTTATACATAAACAGACATCGAGGTCAATATGAACTGCATTCTATGAAAGAGAGCTCTTACTTAATTTAGTATCTTCTGATTTCTTGGGATCACATGCATATTACAACAAAATGGAAAGATTCATAGATTCTTCTTTGTTTGCCCATGCACACATACCATTTGGGATCAATTATCAGGGCTTACATGTACAGTACATCAGGCAAGGCCTTGCATGCACTGTCAAAAGTAAACAATCTGACAGGTGTTTTGTGTCATGTAGAAATTTTACGTAATTGGTAAACTTTGGCGCCAAGTCATGGAGGAATTAAGGGGCAATTTAATGTCCTTTCTACATGTATTATATGGAAAGCAAAATGTAGGTGACCTGACAGAAGTTCAGACATCAAACTCAGTCAAAGTGCATGTACTTATATAGAAGCTATATCCTAGTTGATTGATTTCAACCCAAATTATTCACATACCATGGACAAGGATGAATGTAGCTTTACTGGAACACACACACACACTAACAAAGCACACTGACGACTGAGTTTGTTAATGGTCAAATCAACTTGTCCAATGCTCAGAACCATTAGATGTGTTGTGGTACATGTACTTCTAATATACCTACAAATACTGGCACAGTACCGTGCAAATGTAAGTTGACAGTCTCGACTCGAAACTCGATCCTCGAAGCCATCGAGAATCGATTATCTAGGTTCGAGGCTCGAGTTTCGAGTATTGAGATGCTCAAAAAATTTTTCGAGGATCTCCTTCGCAGATTTTGCGGAAACGATTAAGTAATGTTCCATGCAAGAACTAGGCCAAAACCAGCGGGAGTAGTGCAAAATACACCGTTGGAATAAAAGGCGACAACTTTTTAATTATAATGAGAATCGGTCCCTTTGATTGGCTATCCACGTTGAGCGTGCGAAATTTGAATTTTCTTACACTTCAGAAAGTTAAACACGCTTATTTTTTAAATTTTCTCAAGCTCCTTTCTGTTAAGTAAGCCAAACCCTATAAGCTTGCCGAGTTCAATGAAAATGTGAAATGGGGAAGTATCATTTCTGACACATTTTTGTTGCAAGATGGGGCACATAAAGAAACACAACACTCAAAACATGACTATATGCACGGTTCTTGTTTTATTTCTTACGTCAACAACATATCGCATTTCACTGTAATACAGCAAATTGACTTCTAAAAACATTGTTTAGTTCTTCTGGTATACCTTAGGCAGTCTACAACAAAATTCCAATCACCAATCACAAAAACGGAAACGAAAACCCAGTAAAACGACAATAGGAAAAAGCTAAAACAACAGTTTGTCCTCAAACACTTCTTCGGCAAACATATTCATTGCGTTCGAGGCATAATAGCCATCCTCTGTTTCTATCTCCAATGTTCCGGTGGAAACTGAGTCAAATGTTTTTGTTAGGAAAAGCAATTCCTCCGGACTTAACTTCAATCCATAAGTTACAATGATTTGAAGATTTTTGCAAGAGCAAAGACATGCAACCGCAAGAATTGCAAATTGAGGGTTTCCAGAGATATCCACGTGTCTTAGCTGGTTCAAATCTTGCTTGATTTGGAAGATGCAACTTTGGTCCAAACCAGGCCAGTTCGAAATGTTCAGCCCATCCAAATTCGCAGCAACCCGTATTATTTGCTGCAAATGAGGATTTGAGATCGCTGTGGAAGACAAATTTAGGTTGATCAAAGCAGTAAAAATCCTCAGTGGGACGAAACTATACAAACTTCCTTGCCCCGAAAGATCCAGTTCCTCCCACTCTAAATCCATCAGAAAGGACTCTCTGATTCTGAAGATCATTTCCCGCCACTCGTAACACATGCCAGCAGCACTCACTAAGTCGTTTTCGTCCAGAAAAGCAAAGACATAAATCCAAAGCTTCGATGAAACTTTCATTCCGGTCTTGTGACCAAGTAAAAAGTTTAGGGATGCCCTACCAGTCCAGTAGTATTCACAACTCAATTCACACCTTTTTTTTTAATTCAGCCAAATTTCATCCCGACATTGTTTTCCGAAATTACACAATTTCAACCTAATTTCTCTGAGATCTCAAAGTAGCAACTGGGCTGGATATATCTGACAAACCTCTTTCACTGCGGAATTGACAATTCAAAATCAAGAGTGAGAAAGCTCAATATTGTCTTTTTACTTTCCAAATGAAAGAACTTATTCTCAATTGACCTTTGTTTATTCTGGACAAAGGTGATTCATAACTGGCTATTGTCCTACACAATTTGCCACCTCTATAACTTACATGTGAGAACATTTTATTCTCATATGAGACGCGCTTCTAATTCATTCATGAAGAGCACACGTACCGGCAAGGACGTCAACAATTACTCGTCAAGATGGAAAGAAAGTACCGGTAAGTGGCGATTGGTCTTTAAAGAATTTTCAAGCAAAATGTTGAATTTTTCTTTACTCATCACACTTTCTTGTGCCATTGTAGGAGCCTGAAGAGACCAGCTGAAGAAGGAGAATGCTCTCATGCCGAGTGGAAATACACCAAGGCATCTCATGTAAATGTTGTTAGGAGGGCATGTATGGTTCCTAAACATCGCCCTTCTTACTTGGTAAAAGGTACTCAAGCACAGTGTTTGCTGCGTATCTGTTGCCGTTAACTATTAGATTTTTACCTTTAATGAAAGCTCTCTTGATGTTAAGTTCTTTAGCTTTCTTGTAGGCAGCACGTAGTTTACATCATCCTTTAGCTGATTCTGCGAATAAATCTTTGTCGATGAAAACTGTACGAAAGCGTTGACTTTTCAAGAGTTCCTTTCTTTTTGTCCACACCAAATTGGCGTCCATATGTGAAACAAATCGCACAAGAATTGGTCGTGAACGACTTGCAGAACAAGCCCCTTCTTCAGATGATTCATTTGCATCTGGTTTTGGTCTTTCTGCACGGTGCATCGCGTGAAATTTTATATCTGGGGGCACACTGAGTTCAGAAAGTATATCCTTGACCTTCTTTACACATTCTTTATTATCCTCTTCCGCCTCTTCAGGAACGTTGATAATTCTCAAGTTCTCTCTTCTCGAGTAATCTTGTTTAACCGCCCGATCTTTAAGGATCTCGACCTGCTTCTTTAGTTGGCAATTTTTTTTAAGAGCACCTTCCACTTGCTCTTCTAAATGCTTGTTCTTTGCTTTTAGCAACTCAACCTCCTCCCACACGGCACTCAATGATTTTGTTGCTTCCTTTAATTTCTCTCTCATTTGACATCTGAGCGCTTCCATTTTGCTGTTTATTTTTGTAAAACCATTTTCTATCCTGTCTTGTATGCTGGTTAGCTTCTCGAAGATTCTCGAATCGTCTTCCCTAAGCAATGAGCTGCAGCCACGAGGCCATTTTTTATCTTTGCCTTTACTATTTGACATACTTTTCATTAAAAATGACATCTATCGGACTCCATCAATACTTCAAAAACATTCAAACATAACCAGACAACCGCACAAAGATCATAAACTCGCCATTTTGGAGAGCTTCAACGAAGGCGTCTGACTGCCATCTCACCCAGTGCCAGTCCCCCCCCGTTGGGACGGTGATGGTGAGGGCGGTAAAGAAAACCTGGCCGGTTTGGGGGTACAGGCGTTTGACTTGATGATAGCATTAGTTGCGTCGCTCTTTCAACATCTCTTGTCTGTTGAGACGCCAGTTCATCTCATCTTCTTCCCTATGGATGATTTGTTTGTCTTGGTCGGGAATGTAATAATGTAATCGATCCAATTCATCTTCTTGGGTTCAGATGTCGTCGATGTTGTGATTGACGACGGGCAAACGTTGTTGAGCTTCTTCAATGTGGGTGGCATCGCCCGTTTTCATGGCAGCCTGCAGATCCTCTTAAGAGCAGGTTTGAAAGGACTCCAAGTCTTGATCAATGCGGCAGTGACGATCTACGGCGTCTTGGTAGGACTGTGGACGAGGAGGACGGGTGGAGGTCACACGAGATGGGTGAGAGGAAGAAGAAGCCCCTTCTCTTTTTGTACAACGTCGCATGCCCCATCCTTGATCGCTAAAGGAAGATTTGACATCGAGAGGTTGAAGTTGTTGTAACTGGTCTTGGGAACGAAAGTAGTCGCTGCTCCCGGCAGTGTAACCAGTGATGGAGGGACGCCAGGCCTGTCCTTGACTGTGTAACATGTTGCCCATGATCTTCATCATGTGGTCCATGTGAGGGGCATTGGCCAATTCGTCCACGAACATGCGACATTTCCAAAACTGTTCCATGCTATGATCCATGCCTTCTCCTGTATGAGTGTCAGGGTACCAAGATCATCTCTTTGGCGTATTTTTCTTTCATGTTTTTTTCTTCCAGGCGTCCAAGCCAGCACTTATGAAGGGCACCAGGTCTTTCCCCATGAGAAAAAAAAGAGAAGAAAGAAGACTGCACGCCATTCGTACAACCGGGTACTGAAGACACTCAACCGTCTAATCTCTCTTTTATGCTTTTTGAGAGGGAGTTTAATGTCGGTGGGTACGAGAATCCCGGCATCATACACGTTGCCTATCACGTCTGTCAACGCTCTTAATTCTTCGGTGTTGGCCCAAGCGCGAAATAAGAGGAATAAATGACATGTACACAAATATGACTCTTGCCTTCGAGCAGTGTTGTGTTACAAAGATTCGACTTACAAAGGTTTGTATGGGAACTTTACGGGTTTGATTTAAATACCTAAAATTTAATGTTCTGTAGATAAAACTGCCTTACCTTGTATCCGTGTTGTACTCTTTGTTGTTTCCAGGCGTTTGAGGCCGTTTTGAAAGATTTTCAGCGAGTTAGCACTGGTGATGGTGATCCACTAGAAAAAAAAACCCAAGGCTAGCTGGCTCAGAATCGCACCATCGTACTGCGAAGGCCAAAATATTCCTCAGGAATAGACGTAGCTGCTTCAAATCACGATCAGCCGAAGCATGAATAACTCCCTTCACTGTCCGTTGGTCGCTGGTTCACAAATCCTATCGCAACCGCCTGAAAATCACTCGTTTACCAGCTCAAATCTACCTCTCTTGCTGCTGCATTATGCGTATAGCCAACGGTGAAGATACCAGATTTGAAAATCAAAGCTTAGCGACCGCGTCCGCTCAACAAAAACAGCACTTGGACGGGGTGGGACAGCACTATTACCTACCTGCAAATCAACACCCTGCCAGGGTACGCTGCATCACATTTCACCGGACACTGCGAATACTTGATGGGTTATTTGAAACCCCGCGAAAAGCTGGAAACGCAAAATCGAATTTCAGTTTTGAACTTTCAACGTTCATTTTGTCTTGGGCGCCAGTCTGATAAGCAGTTCGATGAGTTTGTTGGTGAAATTCGTCACTCAAACAGTTTAACAGTTCTTTTCAGAGCTATCCTTCAGTGGTTCTATTTAGATTTAGAACAGCCAACAGTTCTTCTCAGAGCTAAATTTCACTAGCAGAATGCTGTCGAAAGTGGCGAGAGACGAGACGGAGTATATTCCTCCCAAGAAAAAAGCAAAATCACTTGGTTATTCAGCTGAGTACAAATTACGGCAAGCTTCTTTCAATTATCATTTTTTCGCGATACAAAAAAACCCGCTTATTTCATTTAAACCTGTAAATAAAGACATTCACGTCATTCATAGGTTAATGGCTAATTATGCATACCAAGAGGGTGCTGTGACGCCTACACAGGATATCATTGACCACGCAGGGCAAAGAAAGGAGAACAATAGCAGATCATACTTGAGTTATTTGTCGTTGGGTCTTCTTGTACACAATGTTTGGCCTGGTCAATTCAAAAAGTAAAGAGAAGTCCACGTAAACAACAACAGAATATTTATTTAAATGTGAGTAGAAATGACCCAGCTTCGAAACAACATCAAGATTGCATTCCAGTGTCAAATAAACTGGATGGTATAAGCATTCCAAGCGACTGGAAAATGATGACGGACAAAACTAACTTTGTATCCTTCGTTCGCCCAGAGAAATAGGAGTTCAACAATGTAGAGTAACTTTAGTGGCTGTGTCAAAAACTGCCAATTCAGCCAACGCTTTTATCACCATAAAGGCTTATGGATGCCAAAAGGATTTAAGTGATAGCCCCGATCTTTCCTTGTTGTCCGTTCAAGGTCAAGTTAGTCTGGCCTTAGAGTACATCCAAAAATCCTCTTTTTGCAATGGGTTTGCCCTTCCCGAAGGAGAAAGTATTCAAGCCTTTGTGCCACATGTGTCAGGGTTGTACTACGACCTGTCAAATGATGGCCAAGACAACATCAGTTTGGTGTTTTCCTCTAAGTGCAAAACTTTCGCCGTTCCCGGGGCTTGCTGCTGAGAGTGCAACAAAGTATTTAAAATCGCATCAGGATTAACCCTAAATGCAACAAGCAATATTTGGCCAAGGAAGAAGTTGTCCTGCAACTAAAACAAGAAAGGAGCAACAGGATCAATGTGGAGAGGAGAGAAAAGTACTGGAGAGACAAATTCGAGAACGAGTGTTTCAGAATGGATGACGAGGATAAGGCGGATCTTTCAACAATGCTTCAGAAAGTGGCCAAGGAAAGGTACCTGACAAGATGGTATGTCTTTGGGAGCAACAGAAGAAAGTGATGCAAACAAAAACCAAACATGGATACAGATGGCATCCTAAGCAAGTACAAGCTTTTGGGATTTGTTCTATTTTATTGACTCTTAGCATGGAAAGATCTTCAATGTTGTGACGACGCAAAGTAAGCTTTAAAAAAGTTGTCCTCATTGAAAATGAAATAAATTTGAAAATGTACCTATGGTGGATATAAAACTAGAGCATTCTTTCAATGGGTAATCCAAGAAATTAAAAAAGGATTGGAAAAGAAGATCATGTATAACGCATTTCTTGTTAGCTCATTTATTTGAACAATTAAACACAGTACTCGCAATAACTATCAACTGATGGAAACGGCAAAAGTAATTAGCAAATGGTTTGCGACAAATTGCAGTTTTGCTCAATACAGGTTGCAAGTACAGTAGAACCCCTATTAAATGATGTGAAAAGGAATCACGGCATCTTTCAGTTGCCACTTTCTATTTTACACTGTTAACTGTCATGGGCTGGTTGAAAGCAAAGTCAAACTTCGAACTTAACATTCTTGTTGGCCGATAAATAAGAGGTAAAAACAATAGAAGCCTTCTCGGGACTGACAAAAGGTGGCCATGGTGCTTAATAGGGGTGGCCGCTAAATAAAGGGTTTATTCACCTTATTGCATGAAATTTTGGCGACACTTTAATTCAGAGAATTTCCTATAAATCGCTAAATTAGAATGGACCAAAATTAAGTGTCGCTAAATTAAAGTGAGTACAATATGAAATTCCGCCATCACGTCAGTTTTACATGATCATGCTGTTTGACAGTCGATTATGACGTGTCTTGGATGTTTCGTGCATATTTCAGTCATTTCATGATCAACTTCATAACTGAAATAAATTCTACGCTAGTACTGATATTACCCCATTTTGCTTTGTCAAAATTAAGTTTAGAATGTTGTATGATTTTGATATCACATAAATGTTCAATTGTCGTCGTAAAAGTTTTGAATACCTTTAATAATTTGGCAAAGTTTTAGTTCGTGAAATCGCGAACATTTAGTGACTTATGCGCCAAAATTTACGAAACATCGCTCAATTAAAATGCAGCTAAATAAGGATTATTCAAAATCGCAAAATTAACGTGTCGCCAAAATTTCATGTAAGAAGGTACAGTATTATACTGAGAATAATTTTGGGACTTTGATAAATGGCCGCCAAATAGGGGTATGACTGTATTTATAATGGCTCCAGGTTAGGAATTATCTGGATGAGAAGTTTGGAATACAAGTGAACTTCAGCAATAACCACAGCACCTACTACACTGCTTATCGTTACAACACTATACAGGACAAGGACGCCGTACACTCCAGGGATCATCCAGACCTTTTGAATGCTGTTCTGCAAACTGAACAGGTGATGACTTCCCAAAAAAAGGTGGCAAAACAAAAGGTGAAAGGTAAAAGGAAAAGAAGAGCTAAACACCTGAGTATTGATGTCGGTACACTCCACTGGCGCTCACAAACCAGCGCCAACCAATTCAACTATGGCAAGAATGCACACCAACCCCACCAAGATCAAAAGAGTCAGAAGACCAACAATTTCTGCCGCTGGATCACGTCAGGAATAGAGTTAATTCCTAGCCTACTGGCAAGAGTATGTCAATGCAACAAAAGTCTCAGGAAAAGACAAAGTGATACAACTCCTGGAATGCTGCGACGAAAATCTATGCAAAGATATCACCAGAAATGCAGGTGGATCACTTGCTAATAAAACAGTGGGTCAAGAACTGGGAGCTGTAAACAGGCTTGCTGTTCAAGAAGAGAATGCCATGGTCGCCAGAGTCCACCTAAGTGACATGAGGCAAGATAGAGATCAGGCAATTCGCAATTTTGGGGCTCTCCTCTGTGGTCAGGCTAGCGTTTGCAAGTTCACCATAGCCTGCCCATCCTGTAGCAATGACGTGCCTTACACCAACAATATCCTCAGAGATGTCCTCATCAAAGGTCTGGCCGACAATGAAATACAACTCGACCCCCTGGGTGGCACAAACCAGGATATGTCTCTAGAGGAAGTATTCCAGATCGTCAAGGCTAAAGAGGCAGGAAAAAGGTCAGCCGGGCATCTCCTGCAAACCCAAGGCATCAAGGCTGCCCGCAGCCAATATTGCAAGACAAAACAAGACGAAGTAAGGCACAATGCAGGCGGAGCAGACCCACAGAAGAACAAACATGAGACCTGCTTATATGGCGGCCAGTGCGGGCATGGAAAGAATGCCCCTAAAAAAATCAGAGAAGCCGAGTGTCCAGCTTATGGCGAATCTTGTGGCTACTGTGGTAAACCCAACCACCGTGCAATTGTTTGCCGCATAAAAGACAAACAACAACCTCCCTGGACGTACCCCGCCCCCGGACGAAGGGGAGAGCCCCGTATTTGACTCACTGTGCAATACGACAAACTTTACCCCACAGCCAACCCAGAACACAGATGCCACACAGCTAGATCACCACCTGTACCATAGCCTGAGCGAACGCTGGGTCTGAAACCCTGCCCAACCCCAACCATTTCTAGCCATGACGACCTCTGCCTACCCAGACGACTACGGAGCCTTGGGGTTTAAACCAGTAATCTCCCAGGCCCACACGGCAAAGCTCACGACTATGGCTGACACCGGCTGTCAGAGTTGTCTTGTTGGAATGAAGGTGATGCATCTCCTTGGCTTACACAAGAGCAATCTGATCACCGTCACACTGCGCATGCACGCTGCCAACAACAATGGAATTAAGATCCATGGTGCCCTTGTCCTCCGATTTTCTGGTCAATCCCACTCAGGAAAGATCCTACAAACACGTCAAATTGTATATGTAACCAGCAACACACACAAGCTGTTCCTAAGCCACAAGGCCTGCACCGTCCTAGGCATGATCACCAAGAACTTCCCCTCTATTGGGGAAATGACAAAGGAGGACAAAGCCATGGGCCTCACTCAATATGCCACCATGATAGCTGTGCCTCTGCAGCATCCCAAACATGCACCCTAGGGCTGCCCACGACAGAGCAAGCCCCTTCTCCAACCCACCAAGCTGCCATTCCCAGCAACAGAAGACAACAGAGAGCCAGGGGAGGGTTCCAGGGATTTCAGAACTCCCCTTTTGAGCTATGACGATGTTTGTAATTTCACTTCTGAAGAACAAGAAACAAAAATTAATCTGAAAAGGCATCACATGCTATATTGAGGGTTACAAGAGGTTACAATTAAAAAAAAGATGGGTATAAATTGGACAGATCGTACGACCCTCCTTCAACAGAGCGACAAACACTCTCAAAGAACACCACAAGAAGGAGTACCACATCACTGAGTGAGTGAAGGTAGAGAATTTCATCAAAATCATCTTCGTCTTGGTCCATAAACATGCAAAAAAAAAAGAACTTGGCCAATATCCCACCATCTTGACTTCTTTGGGCCAATAACCCATATATATTTTCCTGAAACAATTTTTGAAATTTGTTTTTTTCGCTATGATTTAGTTCTGTCTTACATAGATATGGAGGTTTTATGAATCCACTTTTTAGTTCCAAAGATGAGTGTAAAGACAATTGGATTCGAAACTGGTAATGCAATATAGCAAAACAAAGCCGTATCTGCATATCGGATGTGTTTATAAGCATGTGCTCTGTAATGAGAAATAAGAGAAATATAAACTGCATTTCTTTGCAAAATATACAAACCTTCCTCTATCCATTTATTTTTGTGCACTGAAATTTGAAAATTGTCACTGAGCATGTGAGACAATTTATGCTTTTGTATAATCATAGTGAGTCAGCTTCAGTTTTATTTGCACGTGCAAGTGAAAATTTTGCTCAAATCGAATCAGGATGCAACTTTTTTGCTTTGCCTGCAAACATTTGGTTATTTAGTAGGTCACACACAAATAAACTTGATAAAATGTGTTCCTGCATGGTATTCCGGTTCTCTACCAACTGAGCTAACTAGTCGGCAGTTTTTTATTTAATACATATTTCTTTATTTTTATGCTAGACGTGTCAGTGGATTGTTATTCTGCTGTGGAGTCAACAGACAGCTTGGAAGACTTACGTGTAAGTCAATCTTGCATTCAGTGATGGTTCAGCCAAAGCTACAGTGTACAAATGCACTTAAGTTAACAAATCCAAGGTCAAGTTTGTCGTTCTGATTTTTTTTAGTTTACCTCTGGTTACAGTTTGGTAATGTAACTTATTGTGATTGGCTGCTGATGTTTGACTAGAGTATACTTCATTTTAGCTCATCAAGTCGAAGCAAAAACAGTTACAACATTTGTATGTGGTATTAAAAGGCACTTACATAATTTATTATTGAAGCTACAGTATGAATTGAAAATGATGCAAACTTAACTCAACAGATTTACAGCTCACTAACAAAAACAAGGAATTTGAAAAAAGCAGAGAATAGGGCTAATGAGGCTAAGCTGATATTGTCAACAGCCCTTGCTATTAATTTTGAATGTAGATGAATAATCATTTAAGCAATTAAAGTTTGGCAAGAATTGCTTGAACAGTTTCAGAAAAAAATAAAACAAGTGATAACATTTACCAACCAAAAATTAGAGTCTGGCAACCCAAACTTTTTTGGTTAGTTTCCAGTTGGCCTCTTAAGAAGAAAGTTAATTTTTGACCCTGGCCCAAGTTAAAAAGTAAGGAGACATATTTGGGCGATAAATTATAGGTTGTTTGACTGGCTAATTTATTTATATGAAATATTTCTCTTCCCAGGGAGAAACTGATGACGAGGCAGAATTCCAGTTTCAAAACCTAATGACTTCCTCTGATGAGGATCCTGCTGCTGATGAGAATGAGTCTACACCATCCAATAAATCATCTTTATTGAGCACTTCAGTCATCAAACTTATAATTATATTGATTATGACTTTCACAACTTGCCAGATGTGCTGCAGTGACCACTTAGTTTTCTTTTTTGAAAAGACTGCTGCACCTTTCTCAAGATTACTTCATTGCACTACCCTCAAACTAATATCAGACCTGCTTCCTGAGTCACTTTATATGATAAGGAACTTCTTTGGAGTAAATAAGGATGACTTCGAAAAGGTCAATGTTTGTCCAACGTGCAGTTCGTGTTACAGCCCTGAGGAATGTGTACGTACTAGGCAAATGATATCAATAAGGGCAAGCATTACAGTTTTGTGGAGTTTCCAAACCGTTCACAATTAGGGCTCAGAGAAAACCTTGTGGTGCATCTCTATTTAAAGCTACAAGTTCAAAACAAGGAGAGCTGATTTTAAAGGCAAAGAGGGTTTTCTGCTACCGTTCAGTGAGGAAAACCTTTCAAGAGCTCCTTAAACGGCCTGGTTTTGCTGATAAATGTGAGTTGTATAAAAAGCACCCTAGAGATCCCAACCTTCTTGGGGATGTTTATGATGAAAGAGTCTGGAAAATTTCAAGGATGGAAAAAGAGAGCCTTTCTTTAACGCCCCTAACACTTTTGGATGTATGTTAAATCTTGATAGGTTTTAGCCATACAAGGATTCTGTATAGAGTGTTGGGGTGATTTATTTAAGTTTTATGAACTTGCCACCACATGAAAGCAATAAAGAAGAAAGCATTGCAGTTGCATGTTGCGATTATTCCTGGACCACAGGAACCAAGCCGAGATGTAAATCCATTTTTGGACCCTCTGATGAATGAGATATTTGACTGCTGACATGGTGTTTGGTTGGATTGTTCCTCAACTGGACCCGACTTTTGTCAGCTTGCTGTACTTTCTGTTACTTGTGACATTACTGCATCTTGCAGGAATCTTGCTGGGCAGACTTTGTGGCTTGTACGATTTTCATCTTTGATTTACCTTCTATATTTTGATTTTACTTCTGTTCTCATTGATCCTATGCACAACTTGATGCTGGGCACAACAAGAAAAATGCTTAAGGTGTGGAAAGAGTTTAACTTGCTGGATGAAAAATGGTAATGGTAATGGTATTTATATACCGGATTTTCTATATGCATATACATGTGTTCAAATGCGGTTTACGTTGCTACTAAGACTTTAAAGTGCTTCAAAAAGGAGTAAACAAGCTCAAAGTTGCTTCTAGTATTGGAAGAATACCGTCAAAGCTTGCATCCAGCTTTAAGGGCTTTACGACTGACCAGTTTAAGAACTGGGCATTGGTATTTACAACCTTTGCTCTAAAGGATGTTCTACCAGATAGACATCTCCAATGCTGGAGATTATTTGTGAAAGCTTGTCGCATACTGTGTTCAACAGTAATTGACACTTCTGAAGTAAAACTTGCAGACTTCTATGGTCCATCTGTTGTAACGCCAAACATGCATCTTCATTGCCATTTATGTGAATGTGTTCTTGATTTTGGTCCTGTGTATGGCTTCTGGTGTTCTGCTTCTGTGTCATCTGAACGTTACAATGGCATTTTGAGTGCTGTGCATGTGAACAAACACCAGATTGAAGTACAACTTATGCGAAAATTCATGGAGTGACAGCAAGTAAGGAGCATGTTTTGGCCAAGTGAATTTGCTGGATTTAAAGACATGTTAGTGTCTGCAGACAGAGGCTCATTGGTAATGACAAAGAAGAAGGCACTAACTCCTGACCAATACAGATAAAGTATTTTGCTTAAAGCTAGGACTGGGATGGACCTTGTTCATTTGTCATTCATTGAAAACAGTTTCATTCTACAAGCCTTTTTACAAGTAAACAATCGAACAACCATATTTCCCCTGCCCCCTCCCCCCGACTCAATGTTGTTTGGTGGGTCACAAACAGTTTCCCAGCAATCAGCACTTCCCAAATCAACACTCTATAGGGGGACAGGGAAGGGAGAAGTAACTTGTAGAAATTCGAGAGGAGGAATAGTGAATAATTGTTTTTTTGTGAGGCAGCGTTCAGATTTCTTAACGAAATTTGTCCATGATTGTAGTAGTTTCCCCAGTAAATGAAATTTATGTGAGTGATGAGGAAGTTAGATCCTTGACAGAAATGTACACTTTTCTGCATAAAAAAGATCTTATTGTTTGGCATAATGGAAGAAACCGTCAAGTTGCAAAACGGCCACTATCAAATAGCTCTACCATGGAAAACTTATCTTGTCACCTTGAAAACAACAAATCCTTAGCAGAGAACTGACTGAGAACACTGCGAAAACGACTTTTATGATTACCTGTGGTGCTAGAAAAGTACAAGGAATTCATGAATGATCTCATTAGTAAGGACCATACCAGGAATGTCGGAAGTCAGGAGCCTGGTCCATCAGGAACTCACTGGTACCTTCCTCATTACCCAGTATTCAACCCACAGAAACCTGGTTAAATCAGAATAGTGTTCGACTGTTCAGCCAAGCACCGCGACACTTTGCTCAACGACCAGCTTCTACAGGGGCCAGACCTGACCAACGCTCTGGTCGGTGTGCTGTCCAGATTCAGAGGGCATCATTTCATGCTTATGTCCGATGTCGAAGCCATGTTCCATCAGGTGCGCGTCCGCCCGAGCGATTGTGATGTGTTAAGGTTCCTATGGTGGCCTGGCGGAGACCTTGAAAGTCAACAGGATGAGTACCAGATGCAAGTACACCTATTAGGAGGAGCATCTTCCCCAAGTTGTGCAAACTTTGCACTAAAGAAATCGTCGGAAGACAACAAAGCGGACTTCGACCCTGAAACGGTTGAAACCGTCAAACGAAACTTCTACGTTGACGACTGTTTGAAATCAGTTGCTTCAGACAATGCTGCTATTCAACTAGCAGGACAGGTACGCTTTACAACTTCACGCCGATTTAAGAGTGTCATTGAGAAATGGGTGACTGCTGGATTTTGTTGCGTGAAAGCTCCCTTTATTCCTTTGGGCATTCACTTCGGCAGCCGCGAAGAATGATGCAAATTAGCTCGTTTTTACTCGGTTGAGAAAAGGTGAGAACTTGGCAGGAAGACCCTGAAGCGAATTCAGAAGACAGGAACAATAGCCTAATTCAGCAGCCTTGAGCCACGAAGTTGCGAGAGTATTCCTTTGTTCTTGATATTTTTAGGAACTCTGTGGAATCACTGCAGACATTTGATGGTTTTGACTTCTTCGCAAAATATTTTAAGCTGTTATTTATAAAAATGAACGAAAAGTCTTTTAGTCTTTTGAGAGCTTTAAAAAGAGATCTCAAACGTGGTGTTTTGATCACTATAAGCTGATTTTCGATATTTTTTGTCAAGCGGTGCTTAGAACAGCAAAGTTATTATGCTTAATTAAATTTGTGAAAGGCAGGATCATCTTCCCGATGTGTGTACTGTATTGAAATCAAATAGCGTCTGTTTAATGAAACTTTTTTCACAAAAAAGCTAAAACACTGATTTGTATTCCCTAAAGAAAGCGTGAAAAGGAGAAGCTGTGAAAAGAGTTGTAATCGTAATTCACTGTAAGCAAACCGGCATTTGATGTTGGGCGCTTTGTTTGTTACGAGTGAAGACGCGGTCGATAATAATTAAGTTAATGTCTCTAAAATACTTGCTCCTAGCAAAGAGATTCCAAAAATATCAAACCAAAAGAGCAATACGAAAAGAAAACAGGGAACCTCAGCGTGGAAGTCGCATTCTGATAATAGTTAATGATGCATTGGCAAACAATAACATTAGCTCTTTGGCCGCGATGTACCATGCGCTCTTTTTGACCTTATTTACATTTTATATACAGTGATTGTCTAAGTAATTGAGAAGCAAAACAAACTTCTTTTGCAAGCAGGTTTCAAGCTCACGAAATGGCTCTCAAATTCAAGAAAGTTTATGTACTCTGTGCCAGAGTGCAAAGGAGCAGCGCTGGTCAAGAATTTAGACCTCGATCAGCTACTTGTGGAGAGAGCACTTGGCGTTCAGTGAAACGTATCTTCAGACAAGTTTGGGTTTAGAATCATCATTAAAGACAGACCAGCGACCAAAAAAGGCATTCTGTCCATCGTCAGCTCCGTCTACAACCCTCCTGGGTCTTGGTTCTCCTTTCTTACTACATGCAAAACTGATTTTGCAAGACCTGTGCCGCAATAAGCTTGGAAGGGACAAGAAAATTCCAGCTAAGTACATGCATCGCTGGCAAGCTTGGCTGCAAGAGCTTTCCAAGCTTAAGCAACTTGTAATAGACTGATGCTTCAAGTCAGCTGACTTTGGAGAGATTTCCTGAAGCCAGCTACATCACTTTTCCGATGCATCACAGCAGGGGTACGGAGAAGTCACCTAGTGGAGGATCACTGATCACCATGGCAACATGAAATGTTCTTTCATCATGGGGAAATCAAGACTTGCACCACTCAAACCTGTCACAATCCCGCGAATGGAATTATCGGCAGCTGTCATATAAGCAAGGCTGGATTACATATCCTGAA
This sequence comes from Pavona decussata, assembly GCF_977016875.1. Lineage (NCBI taxonomy): Eukaryota > Metazoa > Cnidaria > Anthozoa > Scleractinia > Agariciidae > Pavona > Pavona decussata. The sequence goes on along the minus strand of NW_028145428.1, from coordinate 992,247 downwards.
AAGAGTTAAGCCTACCAATCGATCAATCATTCTCTTGGACTGACAGCACTTGTGTCCTGCGCTACATCGAGAACCAAGACAAGCAGTTTCAAACCATCGTTGCAAACCAAGTCGCTACTAATCATGACGCATCTACACCATCACAATGGCATTATGGTGACACCCATTCCAATCCAGTGGACGACGCATCAAGAAGCGTGTCAGCAGTCTCTCTCCAATGCTGGATACATCGTCCAGAGTTCATATTTCAGCCAAGTGAGGCATGGCCCCTGAGACCAGCCGACATGAGTAATAACGTTCCCAATGACGATTCACAAGTGAAGAAAGATTCAACAGTGCACATGACCAAAGTTTCTGCACCAGACCTCATGCAAATCATAGAGCGATTCTCATCCTGGGATGATCTGAAGAGAACAGTGGCTTGGTTACTTCGATACAAGTCAACTCTCCATCGCTTCAACAAGAAACGGAGGGCACAAGAAACTGTCCTTATAAAAACAACCAGTAAGATCGTCCCCATCACTGTGGCATATCTCAATATCTCATCGTGTTGGAGGTCGTCTACAGCAACCACCCATCAACAAAAACACAATGAACCCAGTTATCTTGCTAAAGAAACACCATGTGGTCACCATGTGGTCACCATGTGGTCGATGCAAGATCGACTGTGAGAAACATTCTTAGCAAGTGTTTCAGCTGCTGCAAACGCCAATCACCCACGAAAGTCATCTCCCTTTGAATTTCGTTTCACTGGGGAGGAAACTAAGACATTTTGTGATGGCTTTATGTATCTTGTTGAAGCTCAAATTGAGCAGGGAAATATTGACCAAGCCAAGAGCTTTTTTGTATTGTCTCTTGGGAGAGTGGGTCTTCACCTAAGGAACGGCTTGCCCTTTGCTAGTAGAGTCTCCAATATTAGCTCCATTCAGACAATATTTTAATTTGACATCATTATTTCACTCTGCAAATCTCAGTGTTTGGGCAATGGGCTACTGCGTACCCTTTCATACTAAACAGCTTTTTGAAGATCTTGGTGTGGGTTTAGGAATCAGTTCTATACCGGGAAGAGAGTCGAAACACCAACAACTTGCTTCGTTTGCCAGTTTTTCCCATGTAAAACACAGATGGGCTAAAGTGTTTAGGCATGAGCATATGTCAACATTTGGATAAGGCAAAAGAATCCATTTCATGATACCTACCAGAAATGTAAAGACAGGTATGTTCCAAAGCGGTGCAGCACTGCAGGATATTGTTCATGAGGTATGTCTTTAAGCACTGCAGAAGCATGCATGTACTGCTCATGTAAAATTTCAAAAGAATTTATTACTTGTGGTTTAGCAGAGAAAATAACAGTAAAGATGAAAAAAATTCTTGCTGAAGCTCAAAAATGAAAGGCTTCTATGAAGCTCGGCTGGATAACATCATATTGAGGGTGTTCAAAGGTGGAGGCTAGAGAATTAAATATTGAGATAATAAGAGGCTTTTCTGAAGAGAGCTCATTTGTAACAAAAGCGTAAATGTTATAGTGTTTAAGGTTATGTTGTTCTTGTTAGTTTCATTAAAATTACACTTCACAGAGACCTTAAGTGCTATGATTTTGTGTGATACATACCGCTAAAAGAACAGTTACATCTCTTTTGACAATAAATCTAAATTGGCCATTGCAATAGACCGCTTTCAATATATTAGAATTTAGCTTGGCAGTGAGGCTTAGAAGACACAAACAAAAGAAAATTGTGTGGCAATATTTATTCATTTCTGTTGTTTGTGTCCTCTAGTCCTGAATTTTAATATATTGAAAGTGGTCTATTATAATAAAATAATAATTTCTCAACTTGTATGCTATTCATGGGATAAATTTTGAAAACTGAAGCAGGAGAGTATTTCATCTTCATGTGCTCTTCCATAAAGATCCATATCTCTGTAATGGAAGGTCTTGGAGTGGATTGGTCTTGGATTGGACCTGTTTGACATGGCGGCGTGTGGTTCAACTCCACGCATCTCCCTCTGATTTCCCGTTTCTCAGCCTTCTTCGAACTTGCTTTGAGTTGAGAGCAACTCCCTATGGAAGAGATCCAAAAGAAATATGTTCTCCATGCGTTAAAAGTATGAACAAACAAACAGAAAGCACTAAAATTTGAAGATATTGATTAGGACGTCTATCGGCCCTCAGCACGCTGCGCCCCCTTCATCACTTTGGAAGAGCGAATCTTCCACTGGATAAGGACATTCCAATTCTGCTATTATGAAACACTGAAGGATAACGATGAGTACCTGGTACAATGGATTGACCGTCCAGGCTACGATGATGGCTCCACGTTTCAGGAGATTGAAATCAAGATTTACAAAGTCGATATCAATGAAGCAGCACCGTCACCCGATCTGTCGCAACCTACTGCAGACGATAACAATGACCCCTGCATTCAGCAACAGCTATTGATCACCATTCACCTCTATCTAACCACTGGCGTAATAATATTTCAAGGATGTGCGTTCAAATTCTGGGCTGAATGCCCTTGGCTCTCTACCGTGCAAGAAAACCAAACCAAAAGTGAAGAAAGCAAACCAAACGAATGAAGGTAACAATCAGGATCCATGGAACGCAACTACTTCAGCCTCTTTTGGACTCAATGTGTGGCCTTTCCGTAAGAGAAAGTCACACGTTTGCTCAAATGAAATCAGTTGTCAGTAACCTTGAAGTCCAGATAACAGAAATAAACTCCCTCTTAAAATCACAACCAGATGAAATCGTCTTTGACAATAAGATCTCCGATGTACAAGACAAGAAAACGCAATTCGACAACCTTGATCTGATGTTATCCAGCCGATCATCATAGACGACAGCCTCAATCTAGTGATAGCATAAATTCAGGCCAAAAATCCCCCGTGCGAAGAACAATTTATTTCAAGCAAATGCTATTCTGCTATTAACCTCCCTCATAGAACTGGTTTTGTCCTCTTTTGTTTATATTTGAGCCATTCTCTTTCAAGCAATCAAATAGCGGGGAGTGCGCATGTACCGGGTGGAGCTCAAGATAACTTGAACTCCAATGTTGATAACAACGAGAAAGCATTTACTAGAACTCCAACAGACCAGTCCTTCTTTCTTGATATATACATTTAATGGCTTGATGGAATACGTAAAAACTGAGAAGAGAATTATAATTAAAGCTTGATTACAATACATTCACATGAAAGATTAATTAATCACTCGTGCGGCGAATCTTTGTTACGAAATAGGTGCTTGAAATGTAACAAAATAGACTACGAATCACTACGGATGCAAGATAGACAAATGCTGTGAAAAGACAGGGATTAACAAAGTCTAATTTCCTGACATGGACAGGTCTAAGACAATCAATTCCACAAAACTTACGCACATCAACTTCGCCTAATTTTAAGGTGGTTCTTAATTTGGAAACGTTTCAATGCCGCAATTATTACAGCTATTTGATAAAACATGTATATGAAAGGCCTAGGAAATGGGCGAGGTTGGGTGTAGATTTTTATTTGGGAGATGACCAAATTTCTGTCGTCTACCTGCTGTCGATAAGAGTTGCAAATGAACCTTACATAAGCTCCTTTCAATATAAGGTTTTAAATTCTATTTTGTACACAAATGATATACTTTATAAAATAGACTACGTTTCAGCCCCCAACTGCTGCTTTTGCCATGAGATACTCGAAACTCTAAGTCATATCTTATTTAGTTGCTCTTTTTCAAACTCCTTTTGGAATGAGGTTAGTGCTAACATTTTAAATAAGCTTTGTGGGGGCATATGTCTGTCGTTGCGTCAAGTTGTTATAGGATTTCTAAAGGAGGAGATGGATCTGGTTAATTATATAATTACTCTAGGTAAAAACTTCCTGTGGACCTGTAGGTGTAAGAACATAAAACCTTCTTCCATCCACTTTAAGAGAATCTTACTTGAGAAATACGAAAAGGAAAAATATATAGCTTTTAAGTCAAACAAAATGAATATGTTCAACAAAAAATGGAAACCATTTGAGGAACTTATTTTATTTTAGGCAGTTAAGTTTTTCCATCCTTATTGTGTAATATTAACTTAACGACCAATTATGTAATTGTACTTTTCGGTGTCAAGCCAAGAATTTTAATCTATCAATGTTATGTTAATCAAATAATATATATATTGTATTACTTATAATTGAGAAATGTTCAGGACTAAATTATAATATCTGAGGTATTTTGAGTGTTAATAAAGTTGTTAAAAAAAAAAGATACACACAAAACGTCATCATACCTCTTTCTCCTCTCCTGTACCTTAAATAGACGCTTTGATTCATTCACTATTTCTAAAAATGTGTCTGCCTATTTCGAAAACGACCGGAAAACTGAACTGCAACACAATCCTATCTTCTGAACTCACAAAACGGAAATTACACAACAACCAAGCTAATCATTAACAGCGCATAAATTTTCCACTTGTACACAAGTACATGTGTTGAAACGCAAACAGCTTGCACGAGTGAATCAAAATGGCGTCATGTTATGATAGTATTGAGATCACTCAGGCCAAATACAGTGAACTTTTTGGAAATTCTGACACTGAACTTGAAAGAGATGTAGAAGTAGTGTCAGATATTGATTTTGACGGCTTAGGAAATGAAAACAGTGAAAGTGAGAACGTTGAAAGCGACTGCGAAAATGTGCGAGAAGACGAGGCGCCGCTTGAATGAACAAACATTCTCAGGCGCATCGCTATTGATGATTTCGCTTCCCTGACGGGAATCATGTTCGAGCTTGGAAATGATGCTCAACAAATTGACATTTTCATTAAGTTTTTTGGAGAGAAGATCGTGGCCTAAATTGTTACCGAAACAAACCAGTACGGCCGCAGTTGGCAGAGCAAGTTGAGAAACTTGCGAAATGGATCGATGTGACAATTCCCGAAATGAAAGCTTACTTCATAGTAAGCATCTTAATGGGGATCAATTCCCTCCTTCATTGTCAGATTACTGGTCCAGTGATCCCTACATTGGAAATGAAGGAATAAAGAAAGCGATGACAAAGAATTACTTTGAAGAAAATACTCATTTTATTCACTTCAACGATTCCTCCGTTGAACCACCGCATGGCGATGATTTACATGATTGCCTTTACAAAGTGAGGCCAATTTTAACTGCTTTCAATCAGAAAATGTTGGAACTTTACAACCCAACGAAAAACATTTCTGTGGATAAATGATCACATTCAAAGGCAGATTGTCATTCCGGCAATACATGCCAGCAAAGCCCACTAAGTACGGCATAAAGGTTTGGCTGGGAGCAGACGCATGGAATGGCTTTGTTTTGAACCATAAAGTCTACCTCAGCAAGGAAACAAATGCCGCTCCTCGAAATGGACTTGGCTACGAAGTAGTCATGGATATCAGCCGCCCTTTCTTAAAAAAAAATCATCATGTGTACTTCGACAATTTTTTCTCTTCGCCAAAACTTTTGGATAATTTGATGGCAGAGAAAAACTTGCACTTGTTCGACAGTGCATGTCAACCAGAAGGGATTGCCGCCATGTTCTTCTCGGAAACTAAAGAAGGGGGGAAAAGGTTGTTGCCCAGAAAGGCAACCTGGTTTTCACAAAGTGGCATGACAACTGAGATGTTAGCAACTGCCACCCGCTAGATACGCCAATGTTCTTGAGAGGCGAACCCGAAGAGGTGGAGAGCATGTTTGTGTTGAGAAGACCAAACCTATTGCTTTGTATGACGAGCACATGGGGGGAGTTGATTGTTCTCATCAACTCCGTTCTTACTACAACACTTGTCGACCCTCTAGGAAGTGGTATCGGTACATTTTCTGGTTTATTTTTGAAGTAGTTCTTGGAAATGCTTTTATCATTGACAACGAAAATGTCAATCGTCCAGGGCGCAGAACAGTGCGAGAGTTTCGTTTGCATTTGGCCAAACAACCAATGTGTGCCTTTTCTAGTCGCCCAGAAAGCCGAAAGCCAATGCTGAAAGCAGCTTTTAAAGAACCTTGCGTCAGCCCAGACAATGCTGTCAGACATTTTATTTCTAGAAGGGAGGGAAATACGGGCAAAAGACAGTGTGTGCAGCGCAAACGGGATGGACAAAAAACTGAATGCAACCGCGCGAAAGAAACAATTTACGAATGTACACAGTGTGGCGTTGCCTTGTGCAAACATCCCTGTTTTATCTACCTTATGTATGAACAAGAGTCAAACCAGCCATTGTTATTAGGCTTTCCAAATCTGTGAGTTTTAATCCCTTTTCTGCTCTACAAATCTAATGAGCATGTATGTTTTGATTTTGTGTATGGTGTTCACAGGGTTTTCCCGAAGAGGCCAGGAAATAAGAGAAGTTCACATTTGGGTGGGACAAGTAAGCAAAGAGTTAAAAAACACTCTAAAGTACCTCCATGGCAATTTGAATTCTTTCATACCAAGTAGAATTCAGTCTACATAATGGAGCTATGTTAGCTAAATACAAGAAAAATGATAATCTGAGCCACTGAAACAGCGTTCAATGGCATTGTTCACATTACTGAGGTAGATTGTAATAAAACACTGCACCCAGAATAATCAATAATCTTAATACATAATTACACTATTTGTAATATACCTCTGCTGATTTTTTCTTGTTCTGGTATGCAGTACCTTGGTTAGAATCAAGGTTGTACAATGATTGTTGTAAGGATAGAACCTCCATGTGTTAACTTGCTGTATGCATGATAATTTTAGTTGTGGCATTATTTATTTAAAACCAAAACAAAAATTAAACATGTGTAATTATAATATTTGAATGCAACGTACTCGAAGGAATTAACTAGCCAACTTTCCTACCCAAGAAGCGCACCAAATCCATAATAAAATCCAGTCATTAAAGTTCCTGGAAACAGTCCTTAGTTGTTTGGGGGAGTGGGGACTGGGACCTAAAATACCTCTTTACTGTATATGTACAGAAAATTAAATCAACAAAACTGATTAAAGACATATCTGTGATGAACACTTTCTAGGTTGATTGCGATAATTTTTTGTGCAATTTGTCTATTTTATAGTCCAATTCTGAACGTTAGCCCTTGATTTCCTTCTGTTTCCATGATAACCAATAATTTCTCTCAATAAATTAAAGTAGTTTCACAACTACTCATGTCTTCTCCCGTGTGTAAAAAGGGACTTGAACAGCTTTACAAGTATATCTAATCTGCAAGTTTAATAGTTTCATTCATGTAGCAGGAGGTTTGGGTCTGAAATCCCCAGCCATAGCTCACAAACGAGTATGGGCACTCCCTCTTTTTTTTTTATTCATTCATTCTAATCAAGTACCAATGGCCTTAGTCTGAAATGTCAGCCGTCTTCTCCCCCTAACCCACAGGGGGCGCAGGAGAGAGAGACATCTGCATTCCGAGCGTTATAATGTCGTCCGTTGACGTCACACAGTAATTTATGCAATTTTGCATCAATGAAAACCTTTTAAACAAAATGGCAGCCACGAGTCATGGAAGCATGCGGCCTGCATTGTAGCATGCATAATGTAAGAGGTTTTGTGCGTTTTTTAAGCCGTAAAATTTGAAGACAAAGCATCAAGAATGCATGTACGGGATCGCACTTAATTTTCCACCGAAGATGAATTGAAAAATGTTCCGATAATTGCTATTAGTGAATAAAATGTTGACAGGCCAGACACGTCTCAAATTAAAGCTCGTGGAAAAGTGGTATGAAATGTGACTTCTCGTTATGGTTTTGCTTTTTTTGACTGTTTTTTTTTTTGTGTGAAATAAGAGTAGGTCCTTCAGAATATTACTCGAGGCAATGGTTGGTTTTGAATTAAAAGTCATTTGGTCCTCAAGATGTTTTTGAGGTTAGGCAATGCTGGGTGGTAAGTTGTGACAAAAGAAAGAATTTTGTTTCGCACTTTATTGTTTTGTTGTAAGGCCGACTTCCGTTCATTGAAAATCAGAAGTTATTTTTTTCAATAAGATTGTGAGGGTAGCCTCTGGCCCAAAAGTGCGTTTTGAAGGGGATGATGTGATAGAATGATTTTGCAGAGGAGTTGTTTCGAGGAAGTGTCAGGGCTTCATTTTTTATGAGTCCTTTTCTGACCCCGGTGGGTGGCAGGAAGAAAAATGTGTACTGGAAAGTCTCTGTAGGTTTAAAGTGCGTGCGAATGTCAAGGATTCCCGCTTGATTGTAGAATTGCTGAGACTTCTGAGAACCAACTACTCAGTGAAATCATTCTATTGCAATACCACCAACTTCAAAACGCGCCTTCAGGCAAGAGGCTATCAACACAATCTCATTAAAAAAATAACCTCTGAGATTAAATTCACTGAACGGAAGTCGGCTTTAAAACAAAATGAGAAAGTGCGAAATAAAATTCTTCTCTTCTTCACAACTTACCACCCAGCGCTATCTAATTAACCTCAAAAACACCTTGAAACCAACCATTGGCTCGAGAAATATTGAAAGAGCCTCCCACTTATCTCATACCAAAAAGGAAAGTCCCTGAGAGATACTCGTGAGACCAAAACTATGTTAAATGAGAAGTCACTTTTCACACAATGAACTTATGAGTTGTGTCTACCCTGTCAACACTTTATATTCGCCGCCGAAATGAAATGTCTGTTTTCGCAAGTTCGACCAATAAAAAACCGTTATCTATTTCAATTAGATAAGAACCAATCAAAAACTACCTACCATATTCGCAAAAGTACGTGACGTCACCGGATGGCATTAAAACGCTTGGAATTCAGACGTCTCTCTCTCCCGCACCCCCTGTGGGTTAGGGGTACGAGACAGCTGACATTTCAGACTACAATAGCCTTTCAATAAAAAAAGAATGATCACATTTCTTTTGTCAGAAATTAAAAAATAAGGAAAATAGAGTCAAGTGTAGTTTTCATGTTTTGCATTTCGGTCACCATGGCAACCAATCATTGTATAATAGTTTTCCAGGAATAAACGTTTTCTGTCTAAATCAAGTATAAAGAGATTACCTGTATCCAACACAATGTAATTACTATTTTGTCAAGCATATCATGGCAAGTTTGGAGTTGCAGGGATCCTAGAATATATTACAGTCCACCAACCTTGTTCCCAGGGTCGTCTCCTACTCGGCCCCCGTGGCGAGAGAGAGAGAGAGAGAGAGGGAGGGAGAGAGAGAGAGAGAGAGAGAGAGAGAGACACCCTGGTCTGGTCTGGTCACGTGTCTTCTAAATTTTAGCAGATGACAAACAAACAGATGGAGAGATAGGAGGGAGGGTAAGGTATTTGCCTCCACTGTGAGTGGGTGGGAAAGTAAAAGTGTTGCATATGAAAGTAAACATGATAAACGCACGTGCATCAAAAATACTGTCACGGTCTGAGGTCAAATGTCTGTGGAAATCCCTCACAAACGCCAAAAAGGTGTATAAATCATCGGGTAACACAAGCTCAAGTTGTTGCCGTCTACATAAATTGGTTGGAGACACTTCATGTTGTAAGAATCTGTTTGGAAAAGGAAATCAGCGTTTGCTCTTAATGGCAGAGAAAATTTATGGCAGTCCTTTGATCCAAGACAAAACCCTGCCCTATCTACTGTGCTGACCTTGCGAAAGACAGTTAAAGAATTTTGAAATCTTCAGAGTGCCGATAAAAGAAAGTCAGTCCTCATTTCAAAGATTCAAAATATGCATAGAAATTTCGCCATCAGTCACTTGTACTTTGTTCAAGAACGCTAAGGGCTCTGCAAATGGTCGCCATCGCGAAACTTGTTTTAAAGCAAGGACAGACAGAGTCAAGACACCACAGTCTTCGTCTGGAAAAGAGGTAGATGAATGCTTACTTTCGTTTATTTATCTGCAATGTGTTTGCATGTGTGCACAACCCCGTGTTGTTCAACATACGTGCAATAATAAGTTTAATTCACAGGGGACAAATTTTCTTATTTACAAAATAGCCGACCAAATTAGTCTTTGATCGCCAGAAATCTCCAAGAGGATGCCCAAGTACTCGCCAAAAATCTCCAGGAGGATCCCCAGGCTCAGGATGGTTACAAATGATTTGTCTGATTCTACATTATATAAAAGTGATATTGTACCATGGACCTGCAGTGTTTATTTTCAATAATTTTCCTTTTGTTTTTGTGCTTGGGTGTAGATGTTTGTAGCTTCGCTCAGATAAAATGTTTATCATAAAATGCCAAAAATCGAGAAACTCGAGCCCCATTCGACTGTAAAAAGGGATGGCATGTTACTGTAAACTTCACTATAGTTTAGCTGAAAGTGACTGCTTAAAATTGACATGATGGTAAGAACTGTAGCTAATCATGGCTGGATTTAGGGGTGGGATGAGGGGGCCGCGGCCACCCCTTTGCCTTTGAATTTTTTTATTATTTTTATAGAATTTCCATCTCAAAAAAAAAATTATCTAGCATAGAGCTGTTAAGTGTCCCGTCCACCCCTTTCTGAATTTTCTGGATACGCCCCTGCTAATTGTAATCCTTTCTTGTAATTTCCTTGTTTGAATTCCTTTCCAGCTTGTTGTCAGGTTACACAAGTATGGTGTGTGCCTCTCAAAGTCAATGAAATACACAATCCAGGAAGAAATTGGGAAGCAGTTCTTGGACTGTGCAGTGCAGCTGTTGAAGGAGGGCAAAACATTTGTATTTGTATTGGGCAATATTGACTGGGATGTCAAGGCCCATGACATGCGATCTGACCAACAAAACAGAAGCGTGCATGCTGTAGCCACGAGCATGGTGTTTGATCGAATCAGTTCCATCAACCTACCAGACAATGTCTCTAGGAAAAACTTTAACGACTGCAACTTGATGGATTTGCTGATTCTGTCTGATCAGGAGATCCAATGCCTGAGAGAACGATATAAAATCTTCTTCGAAAGAATTTTATGCGAGTCCTACTTTCAATTTTCTTAAAGATGTTCTGCCAGCCCACACAACATGTCAGTATTCAGCAGAAATGAGCACTCAGTCTGTTGTCGTGCCTCTCGCGTGAATTAAGGAATGGGGCAGACAAAAAATAGCAAAAACTACGAAAACAATTTTAAAAAAGCATCAACTCTATCTTTGAAGTCTCTTTTTACGTAAGCCTACTCAACCCCTCGTGCTGAAAATTTGGGATTGAGTCACGTGACATGTCCGTTGTTTTTAACGTTAATTTCGCGCCATTTTCGTTCTATTTCTTCCCCTCGAGTTTACAAGAAGTTGTTACGTAAACTGACAGGGAAAATATCGAAACGTGTCCTCAAATTGACATTAATTTTCCATTTTATTCTGGGAATTTGGAAAAGTATCGTCAAAACCAGTTAAATTTGTCGTTGTTTTTCATCAAGGGACACCTTGGTCAATTAGGTTGCCTGTCTAGCTTCAATTTTATTAAGAGCCAAAATCCCCGGTTTGATCCGGATATCTGGTGTGGTGGTCTTGCTTTTATGATGGAGAAAATGTCCTCGTAGCCGCAAAAACTTCGCGTATTTCACCGACTTAATCTTCTACTCTTTAATTGAGGAGTCCGCCATGTTTGAAACGCGCAGCTCGAATTTGGGGAGACTGAAACCTAGCGAATCCTCATGCTGCCATAGCAACTTATTCTTTCAACTGATTGAAAGGGGTTGATCCCGTGGCTGCGAGTGCAAAAGAAGCTTCAAATTTAAGACAGAAAACGAAGGATGTAAGACCCTCAAAAGCCACAGTCCGCAACACTGCTAAGGAAATTTATTTAAAAATCAATCAGCCATTCAAGGAGCTCTACAATGTTGACCTTGCTGGGGCCTTGACAAAAATTTCTGAAATTGGTATTACACGAACAAAAACAAAGGGGCAAAAACAAAAAAAAAGGAGAGAGACTCTAAGGCATGTTAAAAATAAAACGGAGGAACAATGGTCTAAAGTTGATTGTGATACAATGCTAGGTACCAGGCAATCCTTCCAGCAGAGATATCTGCAGAGAAAATCTCTCTACTTCGAGTCAACTGAAGAAGCTAAGGTCCGAACCATGAAGAGGAAGGTACTTGAGGAGGCCGGGATACGGAAGAAGAAACGCCACTCCCCAGATCCAACTTTAGTAGCATTTGACAAAGACGGCCTCCTGCAAGAAGTAAATTCAATAAAAGAGGGTGAAAAGGTGGGCAGAAATTCTCAATAACAATACTTAATATCAAATTAGTCGCAGAATAATTCAAACCCAATTTTTTACATAGTGACATACTTCATTACCAATATCTATTGCAACATGATAAGAAGGCTAGAAACCACCATAGCAAATTTCCATAGCAAAAACATTTATCTACATAGTTTTGAAATCAGTATCTTGATCTTTTAGACCAAGGTACTAACCCAAGTAATTGACTCATATAAGCCTTCATAGAAAAGACCATGAATCAAAACAACCAAGCCCTGATAGAATCTGTCCTCCCAAAAATAGCTAAAAAGTAACAATACTACAATCATGATTATATGACTTATTTTTTCTCTGTTCAGATCAACTTTTCAGAATTGTCCAGGAAATATGGGGCAGCAGAGAAAACAAAGGTGGTGAAGGCATTTCTTCTTCAAAAAGGAGTGGATTTGGAAGGTTCAGAACCTCAAGAAAAAACGCTGACCCAGCACCAAGGGGGCGGCTGAATCGAATGTATGGTGGAGAGATCACAACACCAGTCCCTCGCACCAATGCTTCCCTACGAGAAACACTGCGGACAAAAATCATGAATGGAGAGTACCGCCAAGGGAAAATCATCACACCACGACGCTACGGAAAGTTAATGCTACTCCCTGATGGTACCCTAAAGGAAGAGTATTTTATAGTGAGTGGGAGGAAAATACTACTGCTAGAGATTCGAAAATTGCTTTTAGAAGAGCACAAGAAAGAGGGGCTTGTTAGAGAACACTCAGATGCTCACTACAATGCCATGACCACTGTCAAGTTAAAGATTCACCTAAGAGAGATTGGAGAGTTGAAAGGAGATGCCACAAGGGAGGAATTACTGGATTTGATGAAATTCTACGAGAGGACAAGACATCTGATGATCTGGTCTGACCATTCCAGTATTATGAACCATGGCCATATTCTGCTAACAGCAAATGCCATCTATGATCCTGCCTTTTACTATACCTCTGAGGAACTCCATGGGAAGAATGTGCAAGAGTTGGTAGAGAAGCCTCATATCTACATTACGGCAAGATGTAGGGACACAACTGAGGATCAACTCATGTACAGTGAAACCCGTCTTGAAGATATAAGGCAGCTTGATATCCAGCTCTTGTCCAATCAAAAGGCCAGCATAAGGGATGTCTGTAGATTTTTTCATAGTGACCATCCCTCATAAGAAGTTGAGACTGGAGAGCAGATTGGAGGTGGTTATGGTTGTTGTGGATGCACTGGAGCATCAGCAAACTACATGAATCACATAGGATCACTAAGAGCACCACACATCACTCTGGAGGAACGAGGAAAGAAAGTATTGGCAGGCCCAGCAGGGATGGAGAGAAGAAATGGTGGCGTGCATCCTTTCAAACACATGAGCAAACAGGAATTGATAAGGGAGTGCAAAGGGCGCCATCTACCAACTGATGGTTTACTGAAGCCAACACTCGAAACTCAATTAAGCAAAGAAATAAAGGGCATTCAGCGAGTTCCAGCTCTCAGCTTCCCTGAACAAGATTCCTCGATGAAACAACTAAACTTAGAACAGTATGAAGTGGTTCCAGTAGAACCTCTTCATGACCTCAAGGAGCACATCAACACGGTTTTCAAAGAATTGAAAAAAAAACATCTCAATGAGGAAGAAAATAGTCTATTCAACAAGGCAGTTGAAGCAGTACTTTCAACAAAAGAAAAGCTGAGAGGGTCAGATTACTGCCTTCGCTGTGTTGTTTTGGCCCTGCACCTTAAAAGAAATTGTCGTTTGACAATCAGCAGGCTTCTGTATACCCTTGCAGAACTATGTTAACTACTTTATGCTCGTGCAGAGAAACGCACACCTAGATTTATTTTGCGTCTACATAATGTAACATTAAGCCATGTGATTGCAGTTCGCAAAGTCTTTCAAATTCCACAAGTGCTGACATACAGAAAGTTGTTTGGAATCTATTACCACAGTATCACATGCCATGCCCCTCTCATATCTCGCCTAATTTCACTTAGCTCTGTGGACACTGAAGAAGAAGAAAGAGAATTCAGTACAATTAATTCTAACAGCAAATCAACCTCAAATGGCCATCCTGAACACATCACTCCCAACAGCATCATGAGTTCAAGCAGAAAGAAGTTTCAGGTCAAAACAAAGTTCCCTTGGTGACCAACAGTCTAAGATTGGCAAATTTGCTCAGAACCTACCAGACTTCCCTGACACCTCGATTCCCAGTGAGCTCCTAGACTCTGAGGTCTACCAGGTCCACCTGGAACAGATAAGTGATTTCCTTCTCTGTGGCAGGGGAGTTTGGTGGCATGCAGATGAAGACAGCAAGGAAATCATATTCCATGACGGTAAAGACCAGCCTGAATTCCGAGAAAAAGGGCCTCCTATTCATCACTTTCGTTCCTCTTCCTTCTAAAGTGAAAGGGTCTATCTCCATCAAAAGTGGGAGGAATGCCTTGCCCAAAAAAATTTCTCTCTGCCAATTAAAACGGTTAAAGTCTACGATTCCGGAGGATGCTTGGCATACAAAGAGTACTACAGAGTTTTCCTAGATGAACCATGGCCCATGACTGGAGATGAACAGAGCGCAGACCAATCAACTGATGGTGGTGGGATAACGACAGATCCAGGAGACATCATTTCCCTGGAAAATGATCCAGCTGATGACCCAGAGGAAACACTTTGCCACATTGCCTGCATTTTAAAGTTCTGCTGGGGTTGTGATGCAACAAAACCCATGATGAGCACCTGGATCCGCCCCTGCAGAATGTATTTTTAAGAATTGTAAACCAGTATATCTACTCATAAAAGGCCCTTTGTTAAGACTGGCTCTCAGTACGATAACAATATTATAATGGAATTATTGATTCCACATGACAATGTATAAAGGAACATGTACCACTACTTGCAAGGCAAGTTACAGACAGGGCTCGAAAAAAACCCTCCAGGACAAGTAGATTATCATCATGAGCAGGTAACGTTTAAAGTAATGGGTAAGGGTCTAGGCAAGTGAAAAAAAAAGGATAAAAAGCAGCTTGCTGTAAGACAAACAGGAAGAAGCCCCAAGCTAGCAAAATGTGAGAGCTGCTTGCCCAAAAGGACAAGCTTGAATTCAATTTTTCTCAAGCCCAGACCTGTAGGCCTTTTGAAAAACTTAGCATAATCAGGAAAAAGCAATTATTAAAGATTCCTCATTAAGTTACTTTGAGACAATCCTGGTACCTACATGTAGACTTACAATATGAGCAACAAGAGTCTCTTAGTCCTTTGAGCCCCCAGTGGGGCATAGGGCCGTAAAAAATACCTAGTTACGGAGCAACAAGAGTGACCTACAGTATTTGAGTAAAAATCTACTGCGTCTAGACACTTCAAAAGGAATTTCCACAAGCATTCACTTTCTAGACGACAATATTACCTGATATCACTCATTCCAGGTTTGTTCTTTGCAATGTCATAATATAGTGTAGCAGTGGCGGGTTTCCCATCTTGGCCTGCTCTTCCTGTCTCTTGAAAATATTCATGAACGGACCATGGTGGTCCTACATGAATAACACGTTGTATTTCAGGAATGTTGACTCCCATTCCCATCGCAACTGTGGCAAATATGACCCTTACTTTAGAGATGGGTGAGGCAGGTTCAGTTAGAATTTGATCCTTCGTTGCCTTTGTCTGTGGAGCAGCCTGTTTTCTGGTAGTGCTTCTGCAGTAGAAGTGTAGTACTGTTCAGTTCCCAAATTATTCCCGAATTACTTGCACGCAAAACCACACCACTTCAAAGGAAGATATAATATAGTTAGTGGATGTTACTGTTTTCTCTTTAAGCTGTGTTACAATGGGGTCCAGAGTTTCTACCATAAAATCGACATCTTCTCCTTGGCGGACGACTTTTTCATAAAATATGTTGCTCCTATTTGGATGCGCAATGACTTCAAGAGATTTTAAATTAAGAGATGCTTTGATCGCAGAGACATCTTTTTTGCTGGCTGTAGCAGTTAGGGCCACCACAGGGACAGAATATAACATAATTTGAAACAACCTTACCATTCTAAGATACAATGCGCTTCATCAACCACTATTGCTTTCACTGCGTGCTGATAGGTTGGACTCTGAAAGAGGCTCATTCCTTCCTTGCATGATAAAAATACTTTGGGGTGACAAAACACGAGGTCATAGCCAGCATCTTTCAAACGACTGCAATTGGCATGGCATCCAGTTCTAAATCCATCCAATTTCTTTTCCTGCTCACACTTAGTGCTGCAGCCTTTAAAGATCCTTCTGAACTTCTTCTTATTTGATCTTTGATCAGAGCGTTCAGTGGAAAAACCCAATAACAACAGCATAAACTTGCCTCGAGACACTGAACGGTTAGAATCTGTTTTGCTTTAAGACTGATATTAGAGTGACTGCTGCTGGAGATCGCAAAGTGAAGGCTACTGAAAAACATTTGCACGTTATGGCGGATGGCAGTCGAAATGCTTCGTGACTCCAAATAGCCTCTCTTTGAAGTTGTCACAAATGTTGCTGACAAAATATTGGAATCGAAAGACCCCTCCCTCATGATATCAATTGTCCAAGGGACACGTGACCAGACCAGACCAGGGTCTCTCTCTCTCTCTCTTTGTCTCTGTTACCATGGGGGCCGAGTAGGAGAGGACCATGGGAACGAGGTTGACAGTGCCCTTCTAAAATACATGGTTAATAATGTGAAAATGGGGCATATTCATTGTGACATCACACCTTAACCAGCTTGAGGTCCCCCCTTTTTTATTTCAAATTTGGAGTTGTCATATCATAAATATTTAGTAGACAAAGTTTGAACTAAAACTATTGTCGGTTATATTACAAACGAATGACCTTAAGATTAGATTGCCATTGTAGGCTACAGTAAGCATGAACTTGGCACAATAAACATGTCAGGTACTTCCTGAAAAATGATAACGGCCACCTCTCCACAACAGCCTCTTTCTTCTGTCCCTAAGGTGGCCGTTGCGGAGAGGTTCAACTGTAGTGCTCTTAACCGCATCAACACATTTGAGTTTTACTTCAAAGAGTCTGTAAATTTTCATTCCCAGAAGCTTAGTAAGTCTAAGGCCATACAGTTCAAAGATATGTTGATTAAACTTTAAGAATGCAAGACTCCGGAAAGTTACCACGCCTTTAAACAGCAATTATCCAAACTGATATCAGAAGAAACAAAGGAGAGCTAACTAAAGGCATGGTTACAATGGTGGGACTTGAGGAGAGGGTTCATTTTCGTGCGTTGGCCTCTTCTGGACCCTGAATGAACCAGGCCGAGAGCATCCATGGAGGCTGGGCACAGAAAGACCCTTCTTATATGACCCTTTTAAAAAAAACTGAGGTGGACGTCAGAGAAAGCAAATTGTTAGACGTACAAGAATAAAGGCATACGGTATTTACCCGTGTATAAGTCGACCTTTTAGGACTGAAAAATCAGTCCGAAAAATCGCCCTCGACTTATACACGGGTCAAAACCTGACATCCAAGCACCAGTTAAATAATTAGCACAATAATTGTCTTTCAGTGCTAACCAACATGTAATAAATGGCAGCAAAGTTTACAACGTACGTTCACTTACTGATCTGTTTCTCTATATCAGAGCCGCAAGTTGAAATACCTCAACATTTATCCACTAAATGTTAACCTGAATGTTGTAGATACTCACTGGCTCAATTTTGTCATGAAAAACCGAAATATTTCCTGGAAATAAAGTTGTAAATCCGCTTGGAGAAAACATCTTTTGTGATACAGTCTTGAGTGAGCGTGAGGACTTCTGTTTGTTACGCGCACGTGTTCTAATAATAAAGTGTTGGGTGGTAAGTGGTTTGTTTTTCTTGTTACACGAGTGGACCAATTAAACTGCTGTCGGTAAGTTAGATATTTGGTTTGTTATGAACGTTGCAAGTGTTGGAAAGATCTTTTGTTTTCGTTTTGCACGATGACCAATGAAAGTACTGTTGTTAAGTTGTTTTGTGTTGTTTGATTTTAGTAACTAGACAAAGACCAATCAAAGTGCTTCTTTCTTATTGATAGAAACAAACTTACTTATTAGGGTGTTAATCATCTCTAACAAGGTCTTGACCATGTCATACCAACTTTTTACGAAAATGCCTTCCAAGCGAATGAAGTACACGGCAAAGTTTAAGTTGCAAGTTGTGAAGTTTGCTCAGGAATCAAACCACTGCACAGCAAGCCGAAAGTTTGGTGTCAACAAAAAGTTGCTTCGTGACTGGCGAAAGCAAGTTGAAAAACTCAAATGTATGCCCGAGAACATGTGCAACAACCGAGAAAAATGGTGCCAGTGGCCGGAACTGGAAGACAAACTTCAACTGGATCGAAGAACAGCGGCACTGTGCATATGTTGTGACAAGCAACATGATCCGAATCAAGGCACTTGCAATGATTGATAAACTGAACATCACTGGCTTCCAGGCATCCATCAACTGGTGCAAACGATTTTTGCATCGCAACAATCTAGCTTAGTCCTGCGTCACAGTCGTCCTTTCCTGCCTGGCAGATGGTAAAAAGTTAAAGCCCATGATCATTTTCAAGCGAAAGACCAAGCCTAAAGAAAATTTTCCGCCAGGTGTAGCTGTACATCATCATCCCAAGGGCTGGTTGGATACAGACAGCATAGGTAGATGCACAAGTAGCCTACCAGCGCGAAGTAAAAAGGGAAAGAATTTAGAAAACCAGTAAAAAATCCGCACTTCTGGCATTACAAACAAGGAGTATCATGCGCTATCATGCCTTTGGTACAGTCCCGAAATATCGTGCCTATATTTCATTCCCTAATCGTGCCTATTTTGCATTCCCTGATCCTGCCTACTTTTCATTCCCTGATCGTGCCTTCATCATTCCCTAATTTGCATTGTACCTATCGTGCACTTTATTGTTCTTATCGTGCTTCTTTCCCGCCATGAAACATTGAGAAAGAACGGACTTCGCGCGTTGTATAACAACAACTACGAAAACTTGTCCCTTAGTGCCATGAAAGGGCATAAAAATAAAAATGTGTCAATTGAAAACAACATCTCGATGCTTTATTTTGGGGATCCTATTCAACATGTCCATGAACTTTTCCCTCAACTAGCAGATTTAAATGGTACAGAGCTGTAGTATATAAGACTGAACACTGTTAAACTCAACTAGATGCAGCAAGATTTAGGAGACCAAACCAAGTGAAGATTCTTCTTGTTAAAATCTTACTAAGAAGATTCCCTCTAACGTTTTAATCTATCTTTGCTAAAATAAATAAATCAAAATAGTTTTTGTATGTCATCTCAATTACATGCTGGCGCTGTTACGTCTATCTAGAAAGCCAATTTAGCACTCATCGGGAAATAAGGTTAAGTCTTCTTCCACGACAATCAAATTTTGTTCTTGGGTTGAACGGCCTGTGTAAGCTGAGCTTGTTAACACTGACCGAGGAAAAAACTTAAATTTCACCTGCACTCCTACCGATGATTTTATTTTTAATAGGGGTTAAAATAATTACAGTCCGTACATACTTCAATGTTAAGTATTACCTTAACATATTATTAACTCGGTTATTATAAAGTGCTTCATAAGCAAGACGACATGCCATCCAGCCTCAATTTACAATAAAAATCACGCGAAAATAAATATAGATTATATACTGTTTTGGAATATTACGGGAAAAATGTAAACCAGTACCAAACCAACAGCTCGCTGTTCATGTTTCCAAAACATGGGGCAATTCAAACGGTTGTGCAAAACGAGTTAAATTTTTGGCCATTTTAGACACCAAAAACTGTCGATTCTTTCCCTACAAATCGAGGGGGAAATTAAAGCATTTGATGTTTGTCCCAAAAAACGTGAAGAGAGAAATCTGAATTTTTCGAATTCAGCTTTTTTTACTGACTTGGAGTGGTGCCGTGCTCCAATCTGGCGAATTAATTAAAAATAACACTCAGTCCGAGTCTTAACAGTCTTAACGATAACAACAACTATCTTTTAAAGCAGCAATCTAGAAAAATGTACATTCCACGCGGCCGAAAATAATACTTGATTCGGCGATCCAATGTTTGCTTTTTTAAAAACGTGCATGAACAGTGGTTCTCAAAGGAGATTTAACGTACCATGTTTTGCCTGGTTTGCTGGCTTCTTTACAACAATCAACTTATGCCCAAGAGAAAGTAGGAGAAAGAGATAAATCGCAATGGTTAATAGGAAATCACCATTTCAAACAATGGTTAGGTAGCTTGAATTTCCAATTCAAGTAGCTAAAGCTTGAAGCTCAAACAAGATTCAAATTCTGAATTCTCTGAAGGAGTGGAGGGGGGATGGGGGGCCGGTTTTGCACGCGCTTGTCAAAATTCTCGTCCATTTTCAGGCCTTGGCTCAAAAACCCAGCTGTTTACAGATTGCAAACCAAAATCATTTACATATTGTACCAATTTGGCTCAATTGCCACACTCTTGTACCGCTCAAGGTTATCATGAGGACAAGAGGACAAACCACCTCTTCCTCAGATGGGTGGGTGGGTGGTTGGTGAAAGTTCACTGGGCGGTGGGCAGTGAACCTATCCCAGCCAAAATCCTACAGATGCACGGTACGGAACTTTGATATTTTAACAGCCATTAAAACTGTTACTTAAATTAAGTAGTCTGACAGTGGTTTTGACTATATGACGCTCTCCTGTTTACTCAGCAATTTGCAAAATGTTGCTTTAATCATGTAATAATATATTAAATCCATAGCTGTTTCAAAACTTGTCAGCATAGCATGATCTTTTTGTTTTGATAAGCAATTTTCAGCAGAAGAAAACCATTTCACACCAAGAAATGAATATTATATATTATCAAAAACATGACGTCACTACTAGTAATAATTCCATGTACAAATATATTATTGCGATTAATTAAGCGATCAATAATATGTTACCATCAATTTTAGCAATTTACAGTATTCCAGCCTTTGCTTAGCCTTGAAAATACGTTTGAATACTGATACAAGCTATTTTAACTTCATTTGGGAGAAAATGTCTCCATCCTAACATAGAACATTTTAGAAACAACACCAGTGTCACAAAATCTTTAAAATTCTATTACATGCAAATAACCAATTACTATATATCTGCTAAATACGATTCACAGCAACCTTTACCAAACATTGACAACATCTAATCTGAATATTTTCAGATGAAATCAATGTGTTCTGGGAGGAGGAACGAAATATGAACATTACAAACTTAAAAAAAGAACAAAGCACAATACTGAGGTCATTCAAACTTCAAAGAGGGCGGAAGAGAGCACTCCCTCCAGATTTGGAAACAAGCACAGCAACCCCCCAACCATGGCTATCCTTGTACCCCTCTGTACCCTAATACCCTTCCTGTGTTGGCCCCAATTACTTCCCCCCAAGTACTTCCCTGAGTTTCTATCAGCTCACCACTCTCCACCCCTTTATCCCCCAGTCCTCTACATACAGTAACCACTGTTTCTACCTTTTCACTCCCTCCCCCTAGTTCCTCCATGCCATCGCCTACACTCCTCAATACTACGGCACCCTCTACCCCTTTATCCCCCAGTCCTCCCCATGCAGTAACCACTGTTTCTACCTTTTCACTCCTTCTCCCTAGTTCCTCCATGCCGTCGCCTACACTCTTCAATACTACCCAAGTATTCCCCTTAATTACTACCTGTGCGGTACCCTCTATCCCTTTATCCCCCAATCCTCCCCATGCAGAGACCACTGTTTCTACCTTTTTACTCCCTCCCCCTAGTTCCTCCATGCCATCGCCTACACTCCTCAATACTACCCAAGTACTTCCCCAGGTTTCTACCTGTGCAGCACCCTCTATCCGTTTATACCCCAGTCCTCCCAAGGTAATACCCCCTTTCACTCCCTCCCGACAGCAGTTCCTTCATTATTCCCAATATGTCACCCTCTCTATTCCCCAGTACTTCCCAATCACTGCATCCAGTTTCTGCCCCTGCATGGTCTAGTGTTCTGGAATTGCTTCCCCCTGTGTCTGCCTGTCAGTCACTCACTGCCCCTGCAAGTTCTGGTACTCTCTCGGTGTTGCCTTCATTTTGCCTGCTTCACTACCTCCAACCGTGTTTCCCAGAACACACCAAGTATTGCCTTTTATCCCAACCTGCCTGTCACCTCCCACCTCTACCCTGCATATCTTGCCCACTTTCCCCAATTCCTCACGCCCCAACCCTTTGGGTTTGGTTGGGTCTCATCATTCATGGTTTATGCTTTTCAGGTGTCAACATTTTTGCAATCAAGTGTATATGCAGTGATAAATCGAGTTGGATAACCACTAACATGGATCTCTCCCAGCAAGTCAATTGCCAAATTCCCCCTGGCACACACTATGCTTGATTGTTCCATTATTAAAATGATATACAGTGTTCAACCTAGGCCCAATTTTGCATCAATGATGCAAAATGTTCTATTCTGACGCAAAATGAAATTATCGTGGAGTCAAACCGACGCAAGAAAGTTACCTCATGTATAAGTTCTTCTAAAGCCGCAGGCAATAATAAAAGTAAATTTAAAAAATATGTGCTTACTAGCCTAAAATGGGCGTGCAAAATAACTGTCATTTCAAACGTGTTAACGATTAGTTTTTGTGTCACGCGTTCCATGCAATTCCGAGAGAGACTGGAGCGTACATTTCAACATTCTTCATACGTTGCTTTGCCAATCGATTTCTGCTTCATTTGTTGACTTTGTTCTTTTGTTTTTGTTTCTTTTTAAACCGGCAACAAAAGCTAAGTTCCTTTTTTTACGCAAAAGACTAAGAGAATGGCAGTTGTTCAAAGTTTCAATATCATAGTTTGACCCAGACCAATTTTGAAATAAACCCAATTGAAAATGCCATGTCGGTTATATGACCCACTTTGACTAATTTCCAGATTGGATACTGGATATATATACACCTGCAGATGTTTTGAGAGGAATCACAACATCTTGGAATTTCAGAGTAAGATATTACAATGGTCAAAGAAAAAAGGTGCTTCCCGTTAAATTTTTCCTCTCTCGACTGTAAACTAAGTATTGTAAACATTGGTAGTACTGTCACTTGTAGGTATTGCGTTGTAATATGTATAGCCAATATTGTTAGTATTGTTGTGTTATTGTTGTTATTATTAATAAGCCAGTGTTATCAGTATGTGGCCATTACTATTAAAACAGCATTAAATGCGACAACAAGTATTTGATTGTAATAACTTGAGATGGAAGTGGAAGTCTCTCAGGCTAGTTAAACCTAATTTATTTTGCAGAGAAGTGTTCATATTTGTATAAAGGTAGTTTCACTTCAGAAAGGAACAATATGTTTTACAATATAAGTATTTATTTAACGTACCAGTTGTTCCTTGGTATTTTTACACTTTTTATTAAAATATTAAACATTGGCCTAAGACCCTGGTTATTTACAGTCGAAAAATGGTGGACATACCCTCAGAAAAACTTATCATGATGTCATTTCTAACAAAGACTCACTTTGGTGGTAACGTATGGCATGCTAAAAATCCCATTTAAGCTTACTCATATAAACATATGTAAGTTAGATCGAAATTTCAGGTCATTCAATACAACAGATGATCACTAACCAAAACGACCACTTCGTCTGTTTGCAATAGGCCCAAAACCCTGGTTATTAGAGTCAAACAATGGTGGACCTACCCTCACAACAGCTTACCATAATGTTATTTCTAACAAAGACTCACTTTGGTGCTACCATATGGCATGCTAAAAAATCTATCTGTAATTTACATCGAATATTTCAGGTCATTCAATACAACAAATGATCACTAAACAAAAACAAAACGAACACTTTGTCTGGTTGCAAACACTTAACCTTATGAAACACACCGTAAAGTAAATTCCTTACGGCGCAATGGTGTCAAGGGACACTTCAAAGTTTTCCTCAAATTATCTACTTACTGCATCGTGACAGCATAAGTCTCCAAAAACGTTGAATTTACTGCACAAACCCCCCAAAACAGATGCAAAGTAGCCGAAAACACAAGAGCATCGAATTCCATGCTGCACTTGTGACACCAATCTCGAATGCTACCAATGACAACACAGCCACAAACAACCAGCAAAAAACAGACGTGGAAGAGACAACATGAGTGACCTTCGTTTCATACCATACTGCTGACCAAGAGGACCGCAGACATCAAAACCTTTTTCACAGGACACCCAAGCGAAGTGAACCCCACTGGCGTCTTCCTAACCATGTATTTGCACTCGGGATACTAGTTTTCTGTTTGATCTTTAGTTTTGAGAATGGTACTCGAGAGCAACATGAAAACGTTTCCAGTATGCAGGAATCTAGAAGGTAGATCATGCTAAATACAGCTTGGTGACATTTGGCAGGAAACAAAAACAATGCTATATTGCTGGTTTACACTTTCAGTGAGAACCTTCAATCCGTCAAAGGACTCAAAGACTTATACAGACAAGGAAATTAGAGGCTGTACACTTCCACAGTCCTTCCCTGTTAGCAGAGGCTCTTTTCCTTGTGTCCCGTCAACGAACACCAGGAAAAGAGCCTCTGCTTGCAGGGAACCACAGCCCCTGAAAATTCAGAAAATTTCAATCGTTCCTTTCTTGTGTTAATCAATGCAAAGCAACCTGAAAACTCAAAAATGAGCATAACATTGCAAAATCCCAGCCAAAAGAATTGGAACAGTCGAAAAGCAACTTGGCTCCTCATGTAATCTCTTTCCTAAGACAAAGACTAGAAGCAGGAGAACAGAACAGATGTATCTTGACTGCAGCTGTTTATCCTGTAAGAGAAAAGAGATGGAAAGACAAATCCTATGTACAAAGTAAGCGTTTTGGGGGGTTTCTATCTCACCTGAGTTGCCTCTGACAAATGTGCGCTGCGAATTTAGTGGTCAAATTGTTCAGTTCTACATAAATGATATTAAATCGATTGTGAATATTAAGGATAAACTTAGAAAATCTCAATGTTTTGAAGTCGTCAAGACGCCATTAAAGAAAGATAGTTGTTCAAATACTGCGAGAAGATCAAATCATTCTTGATTTGAATTAATTGTGGCAACTATCTTTAAACACGGACCCGCACTATAAAAGGTTCCTTGCCCTGGCTAAACTGGCAAGAATTTCATTGTAAATGCTGAGCTACGAACATCGCGGAGTCCATACGGCAAGATACATACCTCTTGCTAACCGAGTTCGAGGTTCGTAGAGTAATTTAAGAATCCTCATTTTTCCCCCGTTGATTTATTTGCGCTTGGGTCGGCTATATAGTGCGGCTCCCTGTTTAAGGAGGCTCGCAGCATTTTTTTCTGGACTTATGGTGGGAAGTTTTAAAATTACAATCTCGCATGGAAGATAAACTTCGATCTCCTTCATACTACGTCATCATTTCAGCATACAAGGAAAATGCGATCTTGAATGGCCAAAAAAGAAAATTTTTGCTTGCAAATAGGATTTTTATGTCTCTTCTTCCAAGTGAGTATTGTTCAGTTCCCTGGGGGCCTGGGACTTGGGGTGGCAGGAATTCACATTTCAGCCGATACCCTTTAGGAGTCTTAAGCTGGCCATGTGACCAGGCATCCACGTGAGTGTTACTTCAGTTCATCTTGACGGTGGTTGAAGACACGCTTTTTCATTCGAGGTGAGTTTCAAAAGGCTTTTTGTTTTCGTTCGACTTGTTGTTTGTTTTAGTTCTCGGTTGGGTCGATTGTAGTCTGCTTGCACGTGTGCGTAGTCGATTTCACGGGTTGTAATTTCTTAGGTTCTTTCTTGGCTGGGTCTCTTCCATGGCTAGCTCACCTCCTACGGTTCTTATATTGGGCCATTCATTTGTTCGAAGGCTAAGTTCAGACCTCTCATCCAATTTTGATGCTCGTGCTTCCGAGCATTTTGATCTCGTGGGTGACCCCGTGATTCACTTGCATGGCGTTGGTGGTCGTACTGTGGAGAAACTTCGCCTTTATGACCTTGGTGTTGTTTCGGCCCGTCGACCTGACATTATTATTCTTGAAATAGGCAAAAATGATCTTGTTGATGAGCATCCTGAGGTTGTCGGTTGCGAGATTGATGATTTGGTCCAATTGCTCTTGGCATCTTATTCCGTACGTGTCATCGGTGTTTGCGAGGTGATACCTCGTATTCGTGCGCCATTCTTCAACGTGGCGGCACTGATCCTTAATCAGTATCTAAACGGAGTTCTAGAGCTTTGCCCCAATGTTTTTTCCTGGCGTCACAGGGGTTTTAGTAATCCCACCCGTCAGTCCTTATCTGTGCGACGGTGTTCATTTGAACTCTCGCGGCCAGTATTCCCTTTATCGCAGCTATCGGGGAGCCATCTTGAAGGGCCTTCGCCTTCTTTGATCTTCTTTATTCCTGCGGTGCTCAGATTACATTTTATGTTTGTAGTAGCAATTTGAGCCCTCGTGCCTGCAGTTTATTTCTTTGTGCACACCTTATGGCCCTGATTATATTTATTCCCTGCACTCGTGTTGTTCATGCGTGTTTTATGATGCCCTTGTTGCTATTGATTGTTTATATTTTGTTTTAGAGCCCTTGTTACTCAAAGTTATTTATGTTGAAGCCCTTGTTGCTCTCAACATTTTTATATTTATTAGAGCCATTGTTGCTTTTGTTGATTTTTATTTTATGTTGAACCCTTGTGGTTCATGTTTATTTCAATTGGAGCCCTTGTTGCTCTTTGCTGTTTTCTACTAGAGCCCTGGTTGCTCTCAATTTTATTTTGTTTTATTTTATTTTAGAACTCTTGTTGCTCTCAGTTTATTGTATATTGAGCCCTTGTTGCTCATGTTTATTTGAAATAAGAGCCCTTGTTGCTCTTGTTTGTTTTAGAGCCCTTGTTGCTCAAATTTAATTTAGTAGGGCCCTTGTTGCTCTCACTTTTGTTTTGTTTATTTTATTTTTTATTAGAGCCCTTGTTGCTCTCACGTTGTTTTGCTTAACATTATTCGTTTTGACAGGCGCCTGCGGCGACAATTTGTCAGCCATGCCTGTTTAGTTGCTTACTGTATTCAGTGCTTGTAATTTTCCATTGTAGTGTTAGTTCTTGGTTCTGGTTTTGTTTCCTTTTTATCTGTAGATGCCTCCCCGCCGTTCTCAAAGATCCCAGCGCCCGTCATCTCAGGCCTTAGAGGCTTTCGTAACCTCCCCTCCGCGGCGGACCAGAAGGCAGAATGCAGTTGTGGAAGGTAACTTGAGGTAATCTGAACCACAAGCTTCCATGATGCCGTAGGTTTTGGTGTCGGCCCCTTCCGCTGCAACAGCTTCAACCCTGGCGGATACTTCCACTACCATTCGTTCTTCGCCAGTGCTGGAGCAAATCGTGTCCCGGTGACGGAGGAAGTTACAAGGAAGTTCCAGCCATTGCTTGAACATTTGGGATCCTTGCCTCAGCCAGCGCAGACTCCTGACTTCACACCAGCTCCACCTCAATCACTCTCCGTATCTTCAGTGCCTCCAGTCCCCGTGCCGTCCACTCATGCACATGTCCTCTGGGTCCACCTTGCAGCACAGTCTGGGCCCAGCTTCACAGATACAGAATACAGTGGAGGTGCCAGCTGTACATGACGGCGTTCAATCAGTTCTGGCATCCCTGTCAGGTGAGCAGCATTTGCTCCCTGGGACCCAGCGTCCCAATGATGCATTTATATCTGTGAATTTGCCACTTGATGCGCGAGTTCCAGCTAAAATTCGTGGCAAAATTTTGCAAAATGAATTTGTTGATTTTGGCTCTGTACTTGTAAACCCGGCTTTTGAAGATAAATTTCAAATTACACTTCAACCATCACGGGAAGGCACCTCCCCATCCCTAGCTCTTGAACCAGTTAACAAGGCAAAGCGAATTACGTCAATAGATGTTTGGCTACAGGCCTTTCATGTCTTTGCAGGTATTTATACAGCACAGTATCCCCATGAGGCTCCAGGCTTCATGAAGTATGGGGCTACTATTCAGGATCTGGCTAATGCGATCTTGAATGGCCAAAAAAGTACGGAAACTGTAAAAGAAAACTATTGTTGAACTGCCACAGGGGTGTAGTGTCGTGGTAGTGACGTTTATGACACGCGAGCTTTTGAACCATATGCTTTGTATAGTCCGCCATCTTGTCAATAGAATTGTTGTGTTCCTGGAGTCTTGTGTGTTTTCTTCTCTTGCGAAGCTGCTACATTTGGCGACAAGGATAAAGTCGAATACAAGACAAGCTTGTCTGGAATTCTGAGCTATGGCCGTCTGTTTGAGTGGACTAATGGGTCCTGTGGCGTTTGACACAGTTGGCGAGCCTGCCACTCTTTGGCAGCGTTGGCGAATTTGGAAAGATGAATTCGAGCTCTTCGTGACAGCATCAGGCATCGACGACCCAAAACAGCAACGAGCACTTCTTTTACACCTAGCAGGACCGGGCGTACGAAAAATCTTCCGTACCATTCCCGAGGAAATGAAGGGCGACGCTAAAGAATACAAGAAAGTGATGGATTCGCTAACTGATTATTTCAAGTTGAAGAACATTCTAAAGGCGAGACAAAACTTTCTAGCCTGCCCCAGGTGAGCACATAAATAACTTTGGTACTAGACTTAGCAGCTTAGCTGAACATTGCTAATATGGAGAAGAGAAGGACAATATGATGAGAGACCAAGTGCTAACACACATCAAGTACAAAAGCTTGAAGTCTAAATTATATCGGTCCGAGAATCTAACCTTATCGAAGCTCTTAAAAGTAGTAAGCCAGTGCCATGATAAAGATGCTCTAATCCTTGTCCAAACTGAAGAGGACATCAATAGAGTAGAGCTTGTTGAAAACCAAAATAGTTCCGTAATGAAATTCCAAGGAAGATGTTGGAATTGTAACAAAATCGGGCACTTGGCCAAGAACTGTCGCTGCTCTCGTGACCACGTTTGTGAACCTGCTAGAAGACTGGGTCATTTTGCTGTTTGTTACCGTCACCAGCCAGAACATGCCAGCGACACCCACACAACCAGTCAATGAAGAACCTCTCTGCAGACCAAAGGAGCTGGGAGACGAGAGAAAGTAAATGCTCTCAGCCGGCTTTTTCGGCTCCCACCCATCATGCTCTGCTTACAAATGCTTTCCTTCCACGTGCGTACGTTCTGACATGGTGTTTGGGGAATTTCACTCTTGTGTGGCGATCTGTGTCTTCGAGCTGCAGCGAAATGGATCCCTTGAACACCACAAAAGAAAGACTCCTTCGGGTTGCCAGAGAACTACTTTCACTGGCTGATCAAAGTAAGTAAAAACGTACTATTCAGATTATTTGTATTGTGTGTACTGAACGCCGGTGGATGAATCTGTGAATTCACATCTGAGAAGTTTTACTGAATACCTGGTCTAAAGACAGACTAGATAACTAATGAAAACAAACAAAATTAGTATAATTTTAAAAGTAAATAGCTTGCAAATTATTATATTCAAACAGACTCGTTTTGGTGGCTTATAATTAAAGAACGTTTGTCAGTGTGACAAAGTTTTCATTTAAGACTTATTGCTTGTGTTTGCTATAAAATACGTATGAATACGTGTCAACTACTGTACTATCTGTAAGTGTAATTATCTACATGTACTGTATAAGCCCGGAACTTTGGTCCCTAAAGAAATATACAAAATTATGTGATGCATCCATTTTTGTTGGTCAAACCTACAGGTGTAGCAAGAACCTGCCCTTCATTTATGTTCAGTTTTTTTTCCTATTTTTATACTTAGAAAAAAATTGGCTAACTAGAATCAAAAAGACAAAAACAAGACCATTCTGTTTTTGGTGCCAACTCACATTTTGGCATTTGGACAAGAACTTCAGACAAACTTTCATATTATTTAAAACTTTGTTAGAGAAACTAGAAAGATAAATCTAACTCTCAACCATTGTTTTTCAAAGGGTCCATAAAATCTCTTTTGCCTCAAAAGTTTTACTTTTGGAATTGAGAGTAAACTATGCAATTATTCTGGTGTCAGTGATAAGGCTGGATATTCATCAATTCTTCACTGAATAATTGTTAAATATTTGAGTGGAACTTTAAGCCCTATGGCAAGGATATTGTTTTTATTTGCGTTTTTACTTTACTTTCAGAATGATAACAAGATGAAACTGGTGCAAGGTTTGATTGTTCATGATGCTATTAGTAAGTGTAAAATTGTATTGGACCAGCTAAGAGAAGGCCTCCAAACACTTGGCTTTGGTGCCAGGTTGAGTGTCCTTCCTGATCTTTTTAAAGAGCTCTTTCTTGCTGGTGATGACATCACAGCTAAAAAAGTGAAGTAGTGCTTGGCATTTCCAGCTGAGCTGAGTGATGAAGAAAGTAGCATAAAGGTGTATTTGGAAGAGTATCTCAAGACAGCCACATGCGAGAGCCTGGAGGACCTGTTAATTTTTGCCACAGTAGCAGCTTGTTTACATGCGATTTTGGTTTGGGGAGGATCAAAGTTGAGTCATCAATTTTTTCTTCAACTTGCCTTAAAAAGATCACCTTTCCTAGAAAATTCCCTGACAAGGATACCTTTTTGGCTGCAATTCATGCTGTTTGTAACAGTGCTGGCAGGGCATTTACAAGCATATTAGAAGTTTTAGACAGATAACTTTTTCATGGACAAAAGTACTTTGGTGCCCATTCCTTATTAAGCTGTTTTATAGTTCAGCTGATCCAACAAAGGTCCACTGATAAAATGTCCCACAAATTTTCTTCAATATTTGGTTTTGAATGCAAATATTAGAGACAAAAAAAGGTAACCAGTGATCTTAACATTTGCAGCTTTTCATTTGTTGTAATACTGCAATACTTTCTAACTGGTTAATTAGCCTAGGTTGGAGCAGTTTCACTGGAAGAGGTTATTGATGCCCACTGTCTAGTCTTATGTCCCCTAAACATCTGACTTTCTGTCTGCCTTCCTTTGTAAATTAAGCAAAACAAGAGACCAAACAGTTTGGGGGCAGTTGTAGTAAAGTGCAATATGCTTGCAACAAATTTATTTTTCAGTCCCAGATGATAGCCTGTAATGATATACGTGTCAATGTGACAGCGACATTGGAACGGAGAGTTGGTTACTGATCCATCAAACTTTTTTCCCCCTCTGGTGTCTTTCTCCAAATGTAGACTATGTTGGACATTAGGCATTTGGAGTTGTTGTAACTGAAACATCTTTTGTTGACAAAAAAAGCTAATTCAGTCAGATCCATATGAAAATCAAGGTAAAAAAAACATGAGTTATCTTAAGTTTTTTTTTTTTTCAGGATACCAATAACTTTATTGAACATAGCCATAATAAAATATTACAAGATACAAATACAAAATATAAATATAAATACATAATACAAAATCAAGCTTAATACAAAGAATCACTAAATAACTTACAATGGTAAAGAGAAACAATGGGGACGAGAAAAACAATTTTACCTACAATACTAATAATTTCTTTTTTTTTTACATATAGGCACTTAACATGCTATTTTCGATTACAACACTGTTAACAGATACCATACAGTTTACTACTACTTGAATCTACTACTTTTAACACACTTATATTAAATATATTATTACAAAAAAATCTGAGGCTCAGAAAAGAACACATTTTCTACTTTCCACAGTAATGTTACTTTAGTTTAGAATTCCTGTTCAATCAGCTTTTTTTCAAAGCATCTGCAAGCATAAATATATTGTTTTAATAAGATGACAAATAAGTGTAGTCTGCGTTTTTGGAGGTCGGTTAACTGTTCAAGGTGTGGAATTTTGTTGGTAGCTATAAGGTCATTAGAGAGGCTCACATCAGTATTGTTCAGTCGATTAAACCACGAAAGAGCCTTAGAGTAGAAAAATCTTGTATTGACACAGTTTATAAAGGTATGTTCTATAGAATCCGAGTTCAGGCAGAAAATACATGTTTCATCGTCAATTAATCGAAATCGAAATAATTCTTTTTTGGGTGTTGTTATCCTATGTAAAAACTTGACAGAGAACTGTCTTAGTTTATTATCTCTTGTTGATTCATATATAAATGCAAATTTCTTTTTCCATTTTTCAAAATAGATAGGGTAGATAGTTTTCCACTTTTTGATACCAGATGGTTCAATAATATTGCTTTCATTAATTATCTTGTAGTAATGCTTACTGCGCATGCTAGCGAGATCCCATTAGGGTACCTGGCACCATCGTTGTATTTGATAGCTCCGTTTTTTCAGTCACCTGGGCTTTCTTTTTCAAATCCGACGGAATTGCCGCCATCAATTGAAAATATTGAAGAAAGTTTTTTTTTAATTTTAAATTTGCTTTGGAATTCCTCTAATGTTAAAAAGCTTCCATTGGTATTTAAGATATCTTGCACAAAGAGGACTTTTTGATTAAAGAAGATTTCCAAAATAACATGTTATTTTCAATAGTTATTGCTTCATTATTACATAATAGGAATTCGCTGTGAGGAAAAATGTTAGTTATATTCTTAATTTCGCAGAAATAATGTAGAAGTTATCTTAAGTATATAACTAATCCATTTTTACACATTTCTTGACAATTAATAAAATTGATACATGGCAAGAATTTTTCCCATACGGCTACAATTGGTGCTGACCCGTGCATATTATATTAGCACCATATGCATTTTGGGTTTAGATGCTTGTTAATTTGGCATTATTTATAACATATTTAATGCTACATTGGTATACACATAAATATTAAATGGTTTTCAATGGTCTTTCAGTATCAATATCTTTCAATTTAGGGCAGCCACTGGAAAGGAAATATGTGTGAGAGAATTTTTCTCTTGATTTCAAATAATAATTACCAAATACATGTTCTTCATTCATATGTTCAAAATCTGTTTGCTACTGTAAACTCTTAATTTACCTAAAGGTATCTCAATTTTATACCAGATCTTAACCTTTGTATTTCTTTAGCAGTTATATTTTTTTAAAAATAATTTCCCCTAATTATCTTTCAACTTTGAGATATTCTTGGAAATCGAACAGTAATTATTGTGTTTAACTTTTGTATTTGACCTTGCTTGCTGATTAAGGTCCTAGTTTAGGTTGAGAGTTTCAGTGTTACAGTTAACGTAAGTTACAGTTAGTGTTGTGCACAAGGATCCAGCACTTGCAGAGAATTCCAATACACTACTATAATAAGATTTTCGGTTGTAATTCTACACATAGAATTTTGAAATATTTCTATGAGAATTTTTTATATTATAATTTAATTAAAATAATTTAAATTTTGCCACATCAGGTAATTCCAGAGAACATCTGTCTCCCCACACCATTATCATACGTTATTATTTTGTTTTCTGTTTATTCAGAAATTTAAAAAAGTGTTCTACTCCTATCATGCATAAATCCTTTTGTTCTCATTCGACCAGTCACAAAGTTACCAATCCAAATCACTTAAAAAAAAATACTTCCCATGTAAGTACATGATTAATACCCTTTGATAGATAGAAACGCGCTGGTCATTTGTTGTGTTTCATGTACTACGATATTAGAATCGTTTACTACAATATTTTTCCTGGTTTAATGTGTTTCAAAATCATTAAACTAGAGAAAAACCACTATGCATTCAAACATGCATTGAGCAAACAAACAAAAAGTAACTTGAATCACATTAAATTGAAAAATGGTCAAACAGTTCATATTTGTTATACAACATAACTGAATATTCTGAAGCAAAAGTGTCATGTTTCAAGTCGATGAGTTTCCTCTTGTGGTATAAAGTGTCATGAAACACAAAGTAAGTTGATCATGTATTATTAATACTGAATTATGAGCTTTTCAGGGAATAGTTCTTAACATTGTACAAATAATGTTCTCATTAAAGATTTATCTCGTTTTATCTGACTCGTTAACTGTTTCCTCAGAGTTTGTACCAGTTGATGGTGATCAGTTTTATTTATAATATAACTAAAAAAAATTTCCTCCACTCTCATTGGTCTAAATGCAGTCATCATGATAGTGTCTGCAATGAAGGAATGCTATATGTGCATTGTGCCAGCAAAAACTGTATTTTTGTATTTATGGATCAAAAGAGAAATGAGAATTATTGCAAAGAAAATTTTTACTATAAATTCTCTACTTTCCCACACCTTTAATGTACTTTGTTTCTTGGGGGTTGCTTTTGTACACCTGTAATTCATATTCAATTGATTTGCTGCAGAATGGCAATTTGCTGGATTGAAATGATATCTACCCCCCAAAACGACGCATTATTGGCTTTGTGAAAGTAGAGAATGGAAATCGCTAGCCAGAGTTGTGAAACAGCCATTCAAATCCTGGTTTGGGGTAGTGTTTTTTTCTACCATATTACCATTTTTGAGTGAATTTGAAAAAAAGAAAAACAAAACCAACAACAAAAACAAAGAAAATCACTAAAATCCACTGAAATGCTTGCATAAATTAACTCCAATTTTACATTATCCAAACAGAAACTAATCAAATGAAAATATAGTAAGTAGTTACAGTGGTTTTTATCAAACCTTTACACCAACTTTAAAGGAATTTACTTGAGTGAAATAGTCGGATTCAAACCAAAGAAGAGCTGCTATTACAGTTACATGCGAATGACTTCAAACAATGGATTCAAGTTGAGGCTATGGGGCCAAGAGGTTAGTATTACTTGGCCCAATAGCCTCAATTTGAAATCATTGTTCAACTGTAATAACAGCTTTTAGAGTATAATCTTATAGTAATAAACACATTTAAATAATAAACATCCTTCTTTCCACTGTCCTTTTTGTAATTCCCAATAGCTCACTTATTTTTGGTACTATAAACCCATTGTCTACGAGGAAGACTAGTTGATACTCTGATATATTAAAAGGAGGGCAACCTCTGCGGCCAGTGAATAAACAGTCTGCCCTATATGTAGCAACACTCGATTTCTGCGAGCTCGATAAACATGCTATGGCGGATCCTATACCAGCCACAATGGAATCAGGTAATTCCCCACAATTTATAATAATACAATTTAAATACTCCATTCGAAGCAAAATCCTACTATAGTCATCGTCCTGGCAGGAATCTAAACTCTCCAAAGTTTCATTAACGATAGCAAGTGCGAACTGCGCCACCATGTTTACACAGAACCGAAAGAGCCTGGGGAGGAGGTCCATAGATCGCCATCTTCCACCCCGACAAAAGCTTATTTTTGTCTCGACCAATGATCACTGAAGCGTAAACGAAAATTCAGAAGTCAAGTTGAAAATACACGAGGGCGATTTTGAAATATTAGGCGGAGAGTGGCAAAATGCATGGAGTGAGTATCAAATGAAAAGTTCGCATATCAGTCAAATGTAGAGTACTAGTTTACACGTCAAAACTAAAAAAAGTATAGTGCATTAAAATTAGTTCGGTGTTTAGTTCAGTTTATAGCGTTGAGTTGAAAATGTAAAGCGAGCAAGGTCAAATACAAAAGTTGAGTCAAAAAAGCAAAAAGATGAGGGTAAAAACGTTTTCCAATGATGTAAAATCTAAAAGAAGAGTGTTAATTTTGAATTCAGCTGTAAAATTCAATTGTTGAGGTTGAAAATTTAAATGCTGAACCTAAAATTTAAACCATGAATTTTGGCAGGGATCGTACGCCATAAAGACCCGTCTTGTAACAGACGCATCACCTGTTGGCCTTGGAGCAGTCCTAAAACAACAACAAGAGGATGGCTCATACAGTCCAGTGTACTATGCCAGCCGCAAGCAAAGTAATGTGGAGAAGAGATACTCCCAATTTGAAAGGGAGGCACTAGCTGTCCGGTGGGCCTGTCAAAAATTCTATCCTTACTTGTGTGCCATCGAGTTCGAACTCCGCACAGACCACAAACCGTTAGTAACTGTCCTGGGCGTCAAGAACACACCCCCATCAGCACGCGTAGAAAGATGGTTGTTATACCTTCAGCAATTTTGTTATGTAGTGAACACACATTTCAGGAAAAGAGAACTCTGCGGATGCTCAAAGCTGGCTCCCTGTAGCTAGTGAAGCCGTACCAGCAGCAAATACACCCTAACAAGTTAAGCAAGCATCTGCAAAAGACCTCACCTTACAATTGGTGCGTCAGGCTGTTACCTCAGAAGACTGGAGTCGCTTGTTGGGTACAATGTACAAGGCTTTGTCAGAAGAACTGTGGGTTCTTGGCAGGCTTGTCCTCAGAGATAACCGTATTCTCATGTCAGAAAGCCTCTGGAAGCATACTATTGCACTTGCACATGAGGGTCAACAGGTATGACACGCACAAAGGCCCGCCTCAGAGAAAAGGTATGGTGGTCCAACATGGAAGACCGAACCTATCAGGTCAACAACACTACGTGAAGTTCCATGGGGCGACATAGCCGTTGACCTATTGGAAATTCCTGGCGGAAACCACCTGCTCTTAGTAGTAGACAACTACTTGCGCTGGCCCGAAGTTAACTTGTTAACAAAAATAATAGCTTTTATTCTGTTGTGTTAAGTCTAAACAAGCAGAAGTGAACTGCCGGCTCAAATATTGACCAGACTTCCGGTGGGAACAATTTTTTTGAGAACATGTTTGGGAGAAACTTGTTTGGTCTAAAGCTGTTCAAATTGAACTTATTTCCCTCAAGTGTGAACGCAGTCTTAGCCTTACTCGTTATCACTCACACTGTTTGTCTGGTGTACGACTTAGATCACGAAAAAGAACAGGCAAAGCAGGAATTGTTAAGCGGAAACCAAAAGAAAAGTCAAAGGTGACGAAGTAAGGCGGTACCTGTTAAAAGATGAAAGTTGAACTGGGACTCAGAACTCTTGAAAACCAAAGAGAGTGGTACGGGAAAAGAGGAATTTCCCTTCATGGCTTTCTTGTAATTGCTCAGGTAAGCGGCGTTCTTCTCATTTGTCAAACGTTCCACTGAATCAACAGGAAGCACTGAGTACACTTTGAGTCCATTTTCCAAAATTATTACAGATATAATTGAACTTAGAAAGGTCTGCCTGCAAAATGAGTAATAGCACTGTAGAAATAGAACATAGCAAAAGTTATAGTTAAGTGCCTGACATGTTCAG
This sequence comes from Pavona decussata, assembly GCF_977016875.1. Lineage (NCBI taxonomy): Eukaryota > Metazoa > Cnidaria > Anthozoa > Scleractinia > Agariciidae > Pavona > Pavona decussata. The sequence continues at coordinate 955,110 of NW_028145428.1, read as the reverse complement.
GTAATCCTCTGAGGTACAAGTACATGTATATTTATATTTAGTACAATTTGGCAAGTTTTGAAACAAAACCAGATATCCAAATTTAAATCTATGGCAAGAGAAAATCAGTAGTCGTGAACCAAGTTATTATTACGGTAGATTAATTTTATGTTTTTTCCTGATCTGGAAAGGAAAGAATGTTATGATTGCTTTGTTTCCATGTGTCTATTTAAGAGAGGTTACCTTTAAGTGCCATTTCACATAAAAATTATTTACAATTTTTTTTATTTTGTACACAATGATGGCAGCAGAAGATCAGAGAAAGACAGATGTCATTGACCTATAGTCAGAAGACACCAAGCAAAATGCGTGGTTTACACAGAGTGCCCTTGACATTGGTTTTCGTTGGCTGGAATATGTTTATCCAGGATTTCAAGTCTACTTGTTCTCTGGTATGCTTGTTGTACAATATACCACTTGTTATCCTGTATATAATAATTCCCCAAGGACAACAAAGGATCTGGTGTACTTCTATGATAAAAGCTGTGGAGGCACTTTGATTGGTGTTTTCACAGGTCTTACACAAACATGTACCATAACTTGTAGAACAAGGTTAAAAACTGTGTGTTTTCTTTCCCTCGTAGGAGCTTACATGCAGCAATGAAACATGAGTTATGAGTGAATCAACCCCGGGCATTATGCAGACTTAAGCAGCACCTTCTCTTATTGTAGCAAATCTGTCTGAATTGTATCTTTTTGTTATTTTTGGTCTTTTAGATAATGGACCACATTACCATAACAGTGGGTTTCTGTTCTACTTGACTGAAGTGAACAGGATTTTCAACTTCACCCTAAAGGAGTACAACAATTTTGAAGCTGGTGAGGGCAAGTCACAGCTCGATTAACACTTCGCCCACATCAGCCATAAGATTGTGCAATGGGTACGTTTGGGTAATGACCTGGAAAGTAGAGAACAAGTTGCAGATTTAATCAAGGTACACATACCTACCATTGCATTGATTAATTTTAAATTACATGCAAATACAATTTTCAATCAGCCATGAAAGGCTGGGAACTCCTGCTATTGGCAATGACTGATGATAGTTCATAACTTAAAATTAACGCCTCCTTGTTTCTCCTGGCAAGTATTATTTATTTCAATGCCTTACTCCAAATATTTTCCTGACGGCTGCGATGCTTAAGTCTTCCTAAATAGACTCCCAAACATAAATCTGTGTTCCATGGATACTGTTGTCATTAACCACAAGCTGTCCTAAACTCCCACATTTGTCAGTTATGAAACAATTTTTCTCTCCCTAGAGTCTTCAATTATTATCTACAGCAGTAATTTACTATTTCAAAAATCAACACAGTTTTTCTTGTAGTTAGAGAGATGCTTACCTGACGTTTGTGTTCATTGTTTTCAAACATATTGCTCTTACAGACTATGAAGAATGCATCATGCAAGATTGCAGCCATCCCAAACCACTTAAAGAAAGGTGCTATTGAGAATGTTATACCTGACCAGGGTTTTCAACTGTTTTGTAAAGTAGCGGACATACTTCTGAAAGCAACGGACGTGAATATTTTCTTGGCACCGTAAGGCGCCTCGCGAGCGACGAAGGCGCAAGCACCTAGGGGGGTCTGGGGGCATGGTCCCCCAGGAATTATTAAAATAGAATACTCAGAAACGCCATTTCCAGCGTTTCTGGAACCAAGGAAACAGTTTCCTGGGCAATGCTGGCGCTCACTAAAATTCTCTTTAAAAAGCAAATTACTGAATGAAAATCGTCAGTTGGTAGGGGGGGGGGGAGGGAGAATGGCAACAACAGAATTTTCATTGGCTTATCATTGCGAATTTATTTGATTTTCAAAAATGTTTGGTAACTTGGGTTGTAGTCCATTCATCAAGAGTGTAGGAATGAGAGCGAAATAGTCACTTCAACTCCGTTTAAATGAAGAGGGGAAACCAATAAAATATCCCAGCGCTCAAGAAGCAAAGAAAAAAGAGTTATGTGGCCGTTTTGAAGAATGTAATTGATTATTCTGTTATTCTCTAGTCAGTATGTTCATGAGATGCCTTAGTAAGAAAAATATATAATACAGTTGTAAAAAAATCGCCAATATTGATCTTAAAGTACCGGACAAGGAATAGCAAACGACCGGACGAAACGTCCGGCCTTCGGCCTCAAATGAAAACCCTGCCTGACAGAAGCATTCTTGAGGAACGTGATACATTTCATCTCTCTGATAATAAAAGAATCTTACTGACTAAAATGCGTTGCAAAGACTACTACAAGTTTTTTCAGGAAAAGGTTACAACAGAACCTACAGCTGTGAAGTCTTGGTCTAAGCGGGGTTTTGATCTAACCCACCATTGGACTAAATTATTTAAAAACATCTATAAAATATCCATTAACAATAAACTAAGAGAATTTGCCTTTAAATTATTCCATAGAATCTTAGTAACTAATAAAGAACTTAAGAGATTTAAAATTAGGAATGACGATGCCTGCTTTCAGTGTCAAAATGCTGATTCATTGGAACACACTTTTTTAGAATGCCCTGTAAGTATTAAGTTCTATCAAGAAGTATTATCCTGGTTCAATGTATCACAAAATACACAAATAAATTTGTCGAATGAACAATTTCTATTTCAAAACTTCACAATCTCTCCCGCTGTGCACCGAAACCTGCGCCATCAACTAGATTTGTTGCTTCTTTTCACAAAGAAATATTTATATGCATGCAAAATGACTGAGTCACACCCTAGCTTTTTGTTGTTTTTAACAAACCTAAAATTACTTCTCTCTCTCTCTCTCTCTCTCTCTCTCTCTCTCTCTCTCTCTCTCTCTCTCTCTCTCTCTCTCTCTCTCTCTCTCTCTCTCTCTCTCTCTCTCTCTCTCTCTCTCTCTCTCTCGCTATATATATATATATATATTTGCTACAAAGACCTCATTTTTAGTTGTTTAGTATATTTATTTATTTATTTATTTGTTTATTTATTTATGTCTTATATAACTAGAAATACGTGACTCGCAAAACCTCGCGAAGCTGGGGCTGGGTGGAAAGCCCTCTTTACACGTATTGTAGCATCAAACGAGGAGATTAAAAGGCGCATAAGAATTTTTTTTATGAGCATAGTGTTTTCGTAGTTCCACGGGCTAGTTTGCGGTTGAAAATCTATTTCTGTCGCGACGTAATGTACAACGGGCGTGCAGCGCTGTCGTGTTCGATGAATTTATTTCCCACGGAAAATTATTTACCGCGGCCACAAAGCGTGTAATTTCTTTAATGCACTATTTCACAAAAAAAGATTTCTAAAAGAAAGGGAAAAGATTCTGGAGAGATAGTTCTGTATCCAGTGAATATTGATGAACATTGCAGTTGAAATTTGATCATGCACGCATATGTTTTTCGGTGTATGCAAATTTTGCTCCAGACAACGCCAGACAGTCTGACGTCATTGTGCGGACACCTTCAAAGATATAAACATATAAATATATTTTTCGCTCGAATTCGCGCAGCTCCTTAGCTTAGCTCCGCTCGGGCCGGCTCGGCCCCGACAAATTTATTAACCTCGCTTCGCGAGGAATTATCTATCTTTTGGCTTCTTTTCCCCTATTAAATGTATGTGTAATGTTGTAAGCACTGTAAATATTATTAGTATAGCGTGATATTGTAAACCGGATATTGTAAGTATTGCAAAAACTGTAAGAATTGTAACTTTGTAAGTACCATAAGTAGTGCGTAGTACTGCAAATATTGTGTGTCTTAGGCTAATAAAAATTAAAAAAAAAAACTGCTGATTGGCCAGTCCACATAAAAAAGTGAAAAAGTGGGGACTCTAAAATACATCTCCTTATTTGGGAACTTCTCGTTTCCAATTGAAGGTGAATTTGCAAGTGGTGTATAATAAAGAAGACTAAAGCACAAATCTCAACTTTCTGGGCGAAAAATTCCAATTGCTGGTGCAGCTGGTGCCACGACTTTAAAGGAGCAGCCTGCACCAGAATCAGATCAGTGCCTTGCAGCTTTTTCAGGCCAAAGGAGTGCAGAGGGATATGCTGTCAGATTTATTCAGCATGCACCAGAACAGGAAGCCATTTCATCTCTGTATTGTATGGAGGTTGACCAGTATTTAGCAGAGGCCAGAATGTGGATATGCCATGAAACATGGCTCAGGAAAAACACTGTTCAGTCAAGCCCAAAAAGACATAATGACTGAATTTTACAATAGGCAGGCGGTTAATTGGATCAGAGCAAAACCAAAACATGTTATGAAGGCAATGAAAGAAGCAGGTTTAGAAGTCCTCTCAGCCACCCAGATAACATCTTGGTGGAGCACATACCACCGCAATAATAGACATTTATTGGCCAATGCACCATCTCTTACCACTACATCCAGTGTGCTTCTCACAAGTAACTCTATGCCATCCAGTGTACCGCCTGCCTCAGTGTCATCTTCCACCACTGGGTCATCCAGTGCACCTTCTGCTGCTGTACCAATCAGTGCATTGCCCACCCATGTGCCAACATCTGCACTTCCTGTTGCTGTGTCATTCAATGTTGCACCTAGCTCTGTGCCTTTCAGTGCACCACCAACTGCTGTGCCAACCGGTGCATCACCTGCCTCTGTGTTGTCCAGTTCTACCATTTCACGTGCCTTTGTGCCTTCCCACTCACTGCCTGTTGCTGTGTCATCCAGTGCTGCACCTACCTCTGTGCCCTCTGGTGGGTTGTCCAGCTGTAACAACCAGTGCATTGCCCACCTTTGTGCCATCATCTGCACTTCCAGTTGCTGTATCATCCAATGTTTCACCTCTGTGCTTTTCAGTGCATCACCTGCCTCTGTGTCATCCAGTTCTAACATTTCACGAGCCTTCGTGTCCGGTTATCCTTCACCATTCTCGATTCCGGTAATTGAGTGGTTCTTTCCAGAGGATTTTAGTCAGTCCACCATAAATGGTAGAAATGGAAGCAATGCTTGTGCTTTCATTTCTTTGTTCCTTTGACAAGTGGCTTCTGGAGGTCTTCTATCCCCAAGAGTAGGACTTAAATTGAACACCTGTTGCAACGATGCAATAATTCGTGGAAATGATCTGCATGATGATATGTTTGACCATGATGGTGTCAATGTGAATGTCTATGATGCAGTCGAAATGGCAGGAAAGGACTGTGGTGTCCTTTGCCGTGGACAACAAAAGGATCTGTCTGGCAGATCTGCAAAACAGTGGAGGATTTGCTCGATGACCTATCCATTAGAAAACAAAGAAGTTGTCATTTATTTTTCTCTTCTGGTAGAACAATATTTTTGATGGCTGACAGTTCTGGGGCTCTCTATTTTGTAGATTCCCATTCCCATACAGACAATGGAGCACCACCTGGTAATGGTGTAGAATTTGCTGACTGCGTTTGTAAAATGATGGATTTTCATTTGTGCTGTGCTCTTACTTTAGGATCAGTAAATGAGGTTATATATAGCTACAAGTTAAAACACGTTTATCCCAGGGGTCAGATTCACAAAGCCATCCTAGGTTTAGATTTGTCCTATGTTTTGGTTGAATACAACAGCCCATTATTAACAGAAAATGCTTAGGAGTAGTCTTCACTTAGGATAGTTTTGTGAATCTTGCGCCCGATTATTTTTCTAGGGGTTTCACTAGAAGCCAGTGGCTGGCTTACTTTGTCAGAACGTACCTCTCACCACTGGCTTCTCTATCCTCATCATCACTCAAACGCTTATGAAAACGTTTCTTGGACTGCTCCTACTTTGGATAGCTGAGACAGCCGATTCAAAACCAGACAGAGCAGACCACTAACATGATGTGTAAGTTTAAGAGTGAAAATTATGTGTACAGTCTACAGTGTATATTATTGAATCCCTTTGACAAGTTGACAACTGACTTTTTCAAGTAAATCATGTTTCAGTTTTGCCTATACATAAGTTCAGAAATATAAATACAAATTTGCATCCAGACTGCTTGTGGCTAAAGGAGAAAACGTACCAATAGGTGACATTCTGTGTAGCAAAATTTTCTTATGCGAGTCCAAGGCTAACAAAGCTATTTACTTAGACACATACCATTAAAACTCATCTGAGTTACCTCAAAAGTGGAATTTGAATTTCTATTTAGCTGGTATCAAAGCCTAATTTCAAGGCACGGAAAACAAGCAAACCCAGATTAGTTTGTTGTTGATCAGATGTGGTCCTACAACTCCAATCAAATGGTTTTATGGTCAGTAATTCAGTAATTTAATAAAAGGAACTTCCGTTTTGTCATGCAATGAACTTGGCTTTGTTCTCAGTAGCTCAAGTTCAATAATTATATCAATATTCTAAGAGGACCGGATTTTGAGCAGACTTGTGAAAAAACAAGACCAGATGTAGAATTCTATCTAGAAATCAATATTGAGCCATGTTTGAGTTTGGTTTTTATTGTAAGTATATAAATAAGCATTTTCAGTGGGTGTGTCTGGAGGTATCTTCTGACTTTTGGTTTTTTGTGACTTTTTTTCTGACTCTTGATTTTTGGGGCACGCTTATTGAAACCCTTACCCTATTTTAAACCGTATTTTGCGTTTTCTCTACCCAATTTCAGACCAGACCCTTAAATTGAAGGGGTACAAATTCCCGATGTTAATAAAACTTAACTTTTCAAGAAATGAAGAGAATAAGAAGGAAGCCTCTACTAAAAACCATATCCAATTCCAGAGCAGAGTGTTCACAACCCCATTTGAGGCCAAAGAGGGCAAAAACAAATACCCTTTGGCGCCTTACTTACCATTATAGGTCATACAAGCCAGTTATACACTGCAAGACAGCAACTGCCTTCCCTCCCCCATCCCTCCCACCCTTCTCCAGGTTATTTATGTTACTCCGCCCATCATTATCACCCATGTTGGCCATAAATTTGAACAACGTATGCGTTCTAGGTAAGAAATTTAATTTTGATTTCTTTACACTCAGCCATTTTTTGGCATTTAAAGAGTAGTGAAAAAGGGAAGAAATAAAAAATTTTGTAAAAAAGTCAGATTTCGATCAAATTCCCAAGAAAGCTTCTCAACCTAACAAAAAACATTTGCTTGTCTCTAATAATGAGTTTTGTTCGGATTTGTAACGTTTTCTTTGTAAGGCAAATTGTTAAAAGTGTGCCCTAAAATGGCTGCTTAAAGCCCTCTCAGAGCGGCAAAACCAAGATGGTCGTACTACAGCTAAAATACGAATCGAACTGAGCTGAAAGTTATATTTATGTGAATCATTTATATAGACTATTCTTCTGACAAAGTTTGACGGATTTCATTTTTTCTCGTTCAAACGACGATAGTCGATATTTATAGAGGGCGGCTCTTAATATCTTTATTTACCACTGCTACACCTATACATACACATACAATCGTATACAATTAAATCAATTTATGACCAAAAAAAGACGCATACAAGTTGGGTTGTTCTGTATTTTACATTTGACAATGCTTTGCTCACATAATCCAATAAACCTCTTGGTAATTTCGAGAGAGTTTGTTTTAAAAAGGAAACCATTTCTGTTAGTAAATGTAGGAGTTTGAGGCATTGTTGTGGACTGTTATATGCCTTTCAATTTCCATTGAGTTCCCAATTAATAGTTTATGTACCTACAAATCAGGTAACATGTTTTTGAGTCTGCAGGTATATGTATGATGCCTAGCTATAAGGCGACAAATGTGTATCAAGAGTTAGGAGGAAAAGAAAGGGGAAATGTGAAGACCATACAAGCTGTGTAAAACTTCGTTTTCAGGCCTATTGTCAATCTCGTTCCCAGAGCCCACATGTCTTTTGGTCAGCGCCAAGACACGGAGCTCTGGAATAATCACTTTCTGGAGCGATTTTGATTGGCTACTCGATTTATCAAACTACTCATGCATCAGCTACCAGAAAAAAAAATTGTTTGTAAACAAAATCAGAATAGCTGAGCGCGGAATTTACAAATATGGCACAAAAAAACTCCAACTAAACTTGTGAACACGAAGATTTGTTGCTGCTGTTGTAATCCCTTGAGTTCTTATGATTGGCCCATTTCACTTTTCGGCCAAAAGTCCCAGGGAGAAGCGATCATGGAAGGATTATTACAGTAAAAATTACTGGTCTTGAAGAGAATGAAAATGACGGATTGTCACAGTTTGTATGCCGGAATTGTGCTCGGAAAATTGAGACATTTAAAGAATTCAGATCTCTCTGCAGAAGGTCCGATGGTAAACAGAGAATCTACCATTCAGAATCAATGAATACACGCATAAAGAGGGAGAAGAAGCTTGAAAAAAGCTCATCAGGTCCGATGGTATCGCCTTCAGTGTGTGTGCTGGTAGCACAGACAAGCAAGAAAATCTGACCGGACCATTTAGCAAAGTTACCTATCAAGATTCCCCTGGCTTGCCGGTTTCAGTCGGCGAGCTCTTCCTCTACTGGTCTTACACCAAAAGCACCCAAAGCTACATTCCAAACTATGCAGCATTCTGATAAAGATTCGACACTACGCAACGAGAAGGAGCATCAAGAGTCAACTGATGCCACACGAAATTTACCAGACTTTCTAAAACCTAAAGCTGTAGACAAGGCTGGCGTAGACAGAAAACAAGGAGTTGATATTCTCTCTACCTCTGGACTCCACAAGAACACTGTATGTTATTTGACAAATGACCTCCTTCTTTTATACCAATAAAACAGGAGAAAAATCTCCAGTTGCAAAAATGTACACAAGACAAGAGTATTGTAATTGAATCGACAATACGATTATTTCCATTGTGCATCATTATATATGCAAGATTTCTCTTCATTACCGCAATCCACCTGATTCAAACAATGACTCACCGGTTGATTAGCCTGTCATGATTTGACCAAGATCCAACAATGGTGAAGGAAATTTACCCATAAAATGAGCCCATAGAGTAAACACTTATTTGTGAAATGCTGTATAATTGACATCCAAAGATCTTTAAACAATATTTGCCACCCATGATTTGCCAGTAATGATTTGCCTATGGTCAGAAAATGATGAGAGTAATTTCATGATCCTTTTCCAGTATGGATTTTTATAATTTGAAGAAGTTATTTTATTATTATTATGTTTTTAATGCTGTGCCTCTCTTTATGGTGGAATTTCCTTCACCAGATCATGAGCAAATGATTCATGACAGGCACATCACATTAGCCTCTACAGAGCACTGAAATTTGCTGTGATTTAAAGTCATCTGAATATTCTAAGTACTCAAATTACCATGCAATGATAATTTTCCAAGTGTCCCTGATCCAAGTCTATAAACAAGGTCTGGGATGGGTATACAAAACAAATGCCATAGGGAAAAGTATTATTATGAGCTATTACTGTTAAAATGTAATAAAATATTATTAGACAGTTTTCTTTTAGTTATAATCTGTAATTGAAAATATCTCAGTGTATTTTGTTCTTTTGTTCTGCAGTATTAATTTAGCTTTTATTTCTTTTTAGACAACAACTTACCAAGCTGATCTCAAATTTGAATGAACAGAAATGAAAAATAAAGAAAAACGGTATCATTGTAGATGGCAAAAAGTACCAGATCAAATTTGCAGGTATTCAGTAAAATAATACCGTGGACCACTATCTATATCCAGCCACCAGTGGTCCACAAAAACAGGCCATTAATTAATGGAGTGATCTGACAGTTAGCATGTTAAGAAGTAAATTGAAGCAGTTGCAAGTAAATGGCATTAAGCATTAAGAGCACGCACGGCCAAATCATGATGTGACTGGCTTTGTTAATTTGCTTCTAATTGATCGAAAAAGTGGTACAAATTTAGTTTTTTTTTTAAGTTACATTGTACATGTATAATAATTACTCAGTAAAGGAAAATGAAAGAAAGTTACTAAAAGATGCAATTACTTTCAGGACTAATAATAAAACCTGCAAAAGCTGAAGTAATGTGGCACTAATAAAAATTATTATAGTGCCAAGCTACTTCAGCAAGTGTCTTAACAAGTTCTGTTTCCATTGCTTGTTTTGCAGTTACTCTTGATTATAAGGCACTGTTGCTTTTCCTACAAAAAGGAGATGATGAAGACTTTGTTCTTGGTGGCAAGGGGTATGATGCTAATTCTGCGCGGTTTGTGATGCCATAAGGGTAAGTAAATTATTATTTCACCAAGTTTTCAAGACTTGCATTTACATAGGATACCTTTCTTAGATGTCTTGATCAACATTGACACTCACTCTCCTGTCACTAGTTTTTACCATAAGAAAACCTTCACGGGCCTTTTCACCAATTACTTGAGTTTTACATCGCATTTCTACAAACTGGGTCTCATTCGCACGCTAATGGACAGGGCCTATAAGATCAACAACACCTGGTCGGGCTTTCATGAGGACATTACGAAACTTCCAGTCCATCTAGTCCAAAACACTATTAATCGTTACCTCGCATTTACTCGTCATGGCGGTAATCCACTGGTTTCTGTCTCTGACACTGCACCTACCCTTTACTTTACGTTACCTTACATTGGTCCTTTTTCTATTATCACGCAGAAAAAGGTTCCCCATTTTGTCAAACGTTATTGTAACAACATTGACATTAAGTTAGTTTTCTCATCCTTTAAAATCAGTAACCTGTTCAATGTGAAGGATCCTGTCCCTCGTGGGCTCCGTGGGGGGTGTGGTTTATAAGTTTTTGTGTGTGGGCTGTAATGCCTGCTATGTCGGTGAAATCACCCGGCATTTTTCCATGTGCGTACGTCAGCACATTTTCAGTGACAGGACCTCTCACATTTTTAAACATTTACAAAATTCTGAGCATTGCTGCACTTCGTGCTCTACTGACTGTTTCAGCATCCTAGATCAAGCTCCTACCACCTTTCAACTTAAGGTAAAAGAAGCCATTCACATTCAATGGGAAAAACCTACACTCAATCATCTACTTTATCATGTTAATTTAAAACTTTCTCTGTAGTATTCAGTACATTGTCATTTTTCCTTTGTGTTTATAGTTAATTAGCATTTTGGTTTGCACTATATATTCAACTCTGTGCTTTGTAATTTAAACTGAAGATGACAGAAGTTTCTGTCGAAACATGTTTTTAAATTTAAAAAGTGTCGTGTGGTTCCTTAGGATAAGGATAAAGTTAGTAATTGCGGGCTGTTTGCCTGAGTATGTCTCTCTTAAATCTTTTTGGTCTGCCTTGAGTACATGTATTTGACCAAAAAGTAGTGAAGGTGAATATGGCCCATTTTTTCCCCTCTGGTAACAGTCTAATTTGCTGATTTCCCAGGGTTGTACGTGTCATGGTGTTGATCCAGGTGAAACTTGTGTGGACTGCTTAAGATCCAAGGCTAATATTGGCAGGTACGAATTGACAAAAGTGCACTTTTTTATAATCCACAGGAGACAGCTTTGAAGACATGTATGCATGAGGCCTGTCAAATGTAGTTTAAGCCATATCTGACAATGTACTTAACTAGAGAATTGTCATACTGAAGTGAGCCTGGGGGAAAACTTTTTTTGTTAGGGTAGGAAATTTGGACTAAATTAGAGATTTAATACTATAATTTATCATCAAGAGCAATGTAAAGTGACAGATTTAATGTCATCTTATATATTGAGTGACTTAACTTTAGAGGCAGGGTATCTGCTGACTAAAACAAATAAATTCAATACTGAATAATCATTGTACTTCATACTATCCTGATAGGTTATTGATAAAACTTTTCATGCATTAAAGATCTACAGGTCTTCGCGATGACCTTCTGTTTTTGCTTGAAGAGGACCTCAGCCATATGAACCTGTGTTCTCTACACTGCAAGATGCGGAACTGTGAGCAGCTGTTAGGCTCTTGGGGAATATTTGCTCACCGTGTTGGGTCTCTTGAGGAGCTGAATCAAGCATTGTCTGACCATGGGCCTGAAAGTTGCAAACGCTTTCGCGTGTTACTGTGAAAGAGAGACCTGGACAGAAGACAGCAATAGAGAGGAACAACATAAAAGTGGCATCTTTTTCTGGTTTGATAATTTTTGGTCTGATTGTTTGTTTGCTTGTATAGTGAATAGTGATACCTGTACCTATCTCTTACATGCCTTAGTTGCACAGAGTTAAAATTTAGTAGGAACCATTACTAATGATGTACTTGATTTGTAGTTAAGTGTGTTCCATAGCTATTCTTGCAAATCATTGAGGTGTTTATATTAGGTAATTAAAATTAGTGTAATTGTTCATCTGAAAAGCATATTGTGTTACACTGCAGGATCATTTAAGAAGGAAGACATTTTGACAGCATTGTTGAGAGATCCCTGCCACTAGAAAAAGTCACAAATTACTATAAGCAGTGCCCTGGAGCAGCACAAGTGATCTTGGACTATGTAACATTTTTTGAAGAGAGAAAAATGGTTAGTCTACATACATTTAATAGTTCTGCTATCTCTCTAGCTAGCATTGTAGGTCTTTTATTTCATCTAATACACGTACCATCACATTTCAATCTCTGCATGTGTGTATCAAAACTTTTTTTTTTTTTTTTTTTTTGAGGGGGGGGGGGGGGCTGACTAAAGATGTTTATAGCCAAGAATGTAATACCTGGTTCAATATAACAATAAAAGTGTCCTATTTATATTGCTTGTCCTGTTCCTAATTTAGGAACTTCTACATGGCTATAATCATCAAAATGTTCTTTAAAGTGCTACTATGATCAAATTTTTACCTCTTGAATTTTAAGGTTTATCACATAGAATTCTAGGAAAGATTAAAAACGTCGTTTACCGTTTCTCAATATCTGCATTGGTTCCGGAGATATTTAAGTTTGAAAAATGTGTAAAATATGTAAATGAGATGACTGATGACGTCATATTCTCAACTCAATATAACATCAAGTATATAAATAGAGCTATCTCGGTCAATTTACAGCAGAGACCATTGAAACCTAACAGGCTAATAGCTCTAAAGGCAATACACCTACGGCTATAAAAAATTCCGTTCCCATGGCAACTCACTCTGTTCCAGTCCCCTCCCACCTGATTTCAATATTTTAGTGACTTTCAGCTTGAAAAATATTTGACAAGGCCACGAACTCGACTTAACATATTAATACGCTTGCTGGATCATGCAGATGATGCACCATTGGCAAATATCAAAATAGAACGCCAAAGGTGGCCAGCAAAGCCTTAAGTATCAGGGAAGACTGGAACCCAGTATGTTGCCATGGTAACAAAAATGACAAGCTTATATTATGAAGCATACCTGGAACAATATAACTGCATAGAATCAAGCATTTCTGATACAAATTAGCTGAGATATCTTTTTACATAATATTTGATCAAAATTCGGTTGAGTTTATGACGTCATCACTTGGCTAATTTGCATATTTTAACAACTTGAATATCTCCGGAACAAAAATAGATATTTGAAAATAGTAAACAGCATTCTTTTTCACGTACAAACTACTTGATTATGTTTTAAAACGGCTCAGATTAGAAAGACCCGAATTTCGTCATAGTAGCACTTTAAAAAGTGTGACTTTGTTTATGTTAGCGTCATCTGTAAACATGAAATAATTTATGTTTAACCATTGTTTATTCCTTGTTGTTTTTTTTTTGTTTGAAAGCTCGTTTTAATAATTATTTTATTGTTAAATTCAGTTGTGAGTAAACATACATGTATACATACAGATCTTAAACAAGACTGTCTCTGATGTTTTCTTTTAAGTAAATTTCTGACATGCTGGGAGTGTGGGGGAATAAAAGGGATTATGGAATTCCACAAGAAACTGCCAAGATTGAAGAAAATGGTGGGAAGAGGCAAATTTAAAATTAACAAAGAATTTCGAATATAATAATTATTGTACACAGCCTTGCTGTCACCCACTTATATGGACACTATGTTTTATTAGGGAAAGTCAGGTTTTGGTTCAAACAAACTCAAACAATTTCTCTAAAATTAACGTAACCTAATATGGCCATTTCTTTTACAATACATGGAGACACGTTTTCCCTAGAGTGGCCTGATTTTGAATATGATCAGAATAGACTTAATTTCAAGCTACCCTTTTGTTCCAGGATTAGTATTGGAGTTCTATGTGGATACTCCATGTTAAATGCTGTTAAAATCTGGACAACGAAATGTGACAAAGGCACAGTGGTCAAGCATTATTAATTGTTTCTGTTGCTTTTGTGACCTGTGTGTGTTACATTATTACTTACCAATAAACACTCCCAAGATGGTCAAGATTCTGGATAGTTGTTATTAATAAACAGTTATACATCTACATTTAACTTTTCAGATTTCAAAAATTTTCTTTCCGATATCAAAAAAGAATGGGAAGCTAAGCAACAAAAGCTTGAGTCAAAATTTCTGGAATTGAGTGGTATGTCAGATCACCTGACAACGATAATTGAGCAGCCCAAACAAAAGAAAAGAAAGAGAAACTCAAGATCAGTTTACCAACATCCGCAACAACAAGACCCCTTTGCAAGCTGTGCAACTGAACTTCAAATCGAGTTTTTCAAAAAGGTAAAAAAATTTATGTTATGATGATATTATTGGCTTGGCGCATTTTGATCCAAGAACTTGAATAGCTTAGATTTTATTTACTTTAGAACCAAAATAGTCACAAAGTTTACTGTAATTAACATTGATAGTGTAACGTGTTAATGATTTAACTATGGTCTTCACTTTTGATGAAATGTACATGTACATACCTGTACATGTTCATTTTAATAACGTTTATTCTTCTCAAGAGAGTTAATTTAGCTGGTGTCTCCAATAATGATTAATAATATTTATTATAGTCCATTTTTTTTTCATTCCTGCTAAGGTTTGCAGTGGCTGGAGAGACATTGACCCTACGTGACAGAGTGTTTAGGGATGGAATTCGACAATGTACAAGAACCCTTTTAAAATTAAATATAAAATAATGAAATTTGTCCATGTTGGCCAACTGGAAAGATGGCAATGGAGCATTTTCTTGCTTTTCATGTACAAATTTTAAATCAAAGTTTATTTTATTGCAATTTTAGTGCAAAGAGTGGGAATTCCTACTGAAAAAGTTATTTGGCATACACCTCGGTACAGGCGATTATAGTCATCTTGTGATTGACCACAGAGCCATGCTGCTTCGTCAGTTTTGTTCGCTGTACAAGTACTCAGGGCAAGGCTTTGAGGCATCACACAAATTGCATCGTCAACTGTACTCCAAAGCAACCAACCACGATTCTTCTGGACCAGGGCAGTCATGTAAGTTCATACAATTAGGACACAAACTAACTTAACAATAACACTGTAACATCAGTTATAGTCTTGAGATTTACTCGTAACCAGGTCATGCCTCTCCACCTAATTAAAGTGTAGTTAACATTAACTCTATGAGGCAAAGTTTTGTACGGGAAAGTAGTTAGTTATTAGGCGAACCATAAATGTGATAGAAACTGGTTACTAAATGCTACCGATATCAGATTTACTGGAAGTGCATATGGCGTTCATTACTGCTCAAAACACTTTGAGCACATTTTAGACGTGCAAACACCTCCTGAACGTCGAGGAGGTCATATTACTGTCACGAATATTACGCCGTAAAATTTACAACGTAATCCTTACGCACCATGTCAACGTCTTCTGAATGTCATATACACGTGTCAACAAAACACGCTGTTAATTTTATTTCGTCAAATTACGACGTAAAATTCAAAGCGCATATTATTCACGTTGTGATCACACGATGAACGCCATACACACGACGTCAACTTATCATCGTCGCAAAATCTCGACATAATATTACGGAGTTCATTCACTGAATCTGAAGGTAAAATTACAATGTTTGTTGTATTAAGAGTACGACGTAAAGGTACCACGTTCAATTTAGTGAGTAATTTCAAGTCATAATTATTAAAGTGTCATTCTGAATGTTTAATGAGTTAACATTCTGAATGTTTAATAAGTTAACATTCTCAATGTCTAATAAGTTAACATTCTGAATGTTTAATAAGTTAACATTCTCAATGTCTAATAAGTTAACATTTGGAATGCTTAATACAGGTTTGACTGTATCTTCAGAGAGGTTTTTTGGTGTTGCCAGAAGTTAATGAACATCATACTAGTAATCGATGTACCACCATCCCGTTGCAAAAGATATCTAAGAAATTAAATTATGTGCTAATTCCTCTGTCATGATCCCTCGCTTAAAATTTACAAAGGATCGATGCCTGCTGTACAAAGCCAAGTCAAGTCAGATTTCCGGGGCACAAATAATCCCATGCCAGTTTATCAGTGTATGGTTCGTTTATTAATACCGTAGTATTTTTTGTGCAGTTTAGGACTATGCGAGAAAAGCAGATCTTAGCAAAGCGAAAGACAATTAATCAACAAATAGAGAAGTTATTAAAGAATGACGTTTACGGCAAACGTGGGATATGACCGCGTGACCATGTTTATCCTATATTTGCCGCTTGCTGTTTTCAGTTTCTCTGTCAAATCGAGTACTTTTGCGCTAGCATCAAAGGCCAGAATTAGTTTTCACTATCTCATATTTGTTCGCTTTTTCTCAAGAAAACATAAACGCGAATTAACGTTTGCAGTTAGCCGTAAACACGATTCTTCATCTCCAAAAAGCATCAAAAGATAAAGAACTATATGGGATTTTTTTCCTAAATTGAAGTTTAATTTTCTCTAAAAAATGCAAGGTTTCCCCAGTTTTCTTTTGAGATACCAACTGCATTTGGTAAGTCCTGCTTTCTCTGTATAGTTTTCAACCGCGAAAAAATATTCCTGTATTAATAGGAACTACCCATAGCCTAGTATCTCGTGATGCGCAAAACATTTTCGCTTTAACAATAGTAGGCACTGTCCTTAAGTTGCGTAGTAACTCAGGGATCTTTCTTCTTTTTGATCTTTCATCCGAAGTTCAAAATACGTGTTTCATGTATTTATAAGTGGAAATTAATTCACCCTCACCAGGGTATCTTTTTACCAACTCACAATATGACCAACTCCCAGTTGGCTTGATAGCTCAAGTATTTCAGGGGTCATGGGTTCGAATCTGTTTTTTGTTGTTGTTCTTTTTTTCTGTTTTCTCCTTTTCTGTTTCTTTTTTTTTTTTGGTTTGTTTTTGTTTTTGTTATTTCACGCTTTCTTTTCGCAACTGCCGAAACTGCATAAATAATTGCGAGGGTATTCCTTTAATTCTATTTAATTGTTCATCTGGCGCAAGTGTTGATTTGTTAGAACTAGATAAATTTCACAATTTTTTGGCTCAGGTGCAAATTCATTATAGCAGTTGTGTGAAATGTGACGTCAACTGCAATATCTCGAACTATTTAATTATTTATTATTTTTATTATTATTATTTTTTTTTTACGTTTAAGAAAAGTGAACTATACAGTAGTCAAATAACACAATATCTTGCAGTCCTTGGACTATGCTAACCCCCCCACCCCCCCTCCCCCGCAAATCCCGCTCATTTCTGTCCACTACCTTTTCAAGGAACAATGTTCACTGTTGGCGTAAACAAATATAAAAAAAAGCGGGAAAATAGCAGGCGCGGATATTCACATTCGATAGTGGCACGTTCACCATAGCCAGTGCCGAGTAAATTATACTTTTTAGTGTTCTTGAAATTGAGAAGAGACGTTTAGAAAGAATCCTATCAGTACCGGGCGTCGATTACTGAAGATGAAAATACGTCTAATGCATTAGTTAGTACAACAAGAGACTAGGAAACAACACAGTCATCTTGTTTTGGAGCGCATACTGTATTTGTTGGAGCCGTCTCTTAGGTGGTGTAGTGTGCACTTTACAGTTAATTTAAAAAAAAACAGTTACTTACAAGGTGTTTATATCCCTACCCGCAAATAGCTGAAGCTAGTCGAGGCGGGTAGGTATGTTTATACTTAACTAAATGCAAATACATTTGGTGTTAACAACTGAATTGACTAAAATAAAAGTTAAATAAGTAGTAAACAAACAAGTGACGCAAAAAAAGGGATTCGCTGGCTGATAGAAATTATAGGATTGTTCACATATTCGCAAGCTTTTCATTATTTCAAGAATTGAAGAAGGTGTAAGGTAAGCATATCATTTTCTTTTTTTAAAATGTTGATAAGTATTTCATGTATTTGTCTTTTGAATAGTTTTCTGTTGTCAGACTTTCTAATATTATCCGGTAAAGAATTTCATAGCCGTGCGCCAAATCGAGAAAATGAATTCTTTAGTTGATCAAGACGTGAAGACATGATTATTGATATAAAATTTGTCGGCGGTTGCTGACCTGGTGTTGTAGGAATGTATATCTGAGACATGTTTAAATAAATTTTGAACATGAACAGGTGCTAGTTTGTTTTGGATATCATACATTAAACAGGAAACAGATTCATCATAGAGAAAATGAACAGGTAGGATGTCGGGATCTTTTGCCTGACATCACGTGGTAGGTGAGGAAGGACTTGACTAAAATGCTGAAATAATTTAATTGCAACTACATAATACCTATGTACTCCATCTAATTAGACTTATCTCGCAAAAGTTGTAAATGTCAGTGAGATGAAACTGCAGGAACAGAAGTTAGATGGCGATGCATCCTAATAATGGGCTCCTGATAAGGGTCACTCTTGAATAATGCAAGAACCACCCACTCACTCATTTCACTCTTCCTGGCCATTCAGTAAACAACATAGAACTTATAGTCGACTCTCACTGATTGACGCCATTGTTTACATTTTTCCCCATTAGCATACGACTTTTATCAGAGCCGTGGCCGTATACAGTCATTTCAACTAACGTTGTCGGTTCAAAGCATGAAGCTAAAAGACAAGACCGAAAGTTTACGTGGGATTTTGATTAAATTCAGCAAAATCAGTCATGCGTGGAGAAAACAATAGGTTGTAATTAGCAGTACAATGACCTGCACGTGCAGGGATGATTTTGATGAAATTATTCATAAAAAATAATCCCACAAAACATTGCGGTCTTGTCTTTTAGCTTTATTTTGATCCGACAATGTTAATTGAAATAGCTGTATATGAACTAAATGCAAAAGTTGAAAGAGGTGATTAAGTTGAGCTTTTTGTGCAATTTTCAACTCTTTGCAAGCGATATCGAAGGAAATATCAGCCATGAAAAACTGTGAAATTGCTGGGTGGCAAAAAAGTTAATCAGCCATGCATTCTCTGTAAAATTTCGAGTTTTTGGAAGAGACGGCATAAGGAAAGCTAGAGAGGCGTTTATAATTTCCAACGGAAAGAGTCTTGTGATGAACAGACGTGATGAAACTGAATCTACGGTCTATTTATTAATCTCTACTGATTTTTATAATGGCTTCTGTACACGTTTCTGCTTTCTTTGTTTTCAACAAGTCATATCTCATATCTGCATTTTTCGTGTAGTTAGTTTTAATGTATCTTTTTGTAATATTTGTGTAGCAAACAATAATAATAATAAAAACTAAAATAAATAAAACAATCTCAGCTTTTCATTAGTATCATTTTAAATGCTGTAAACCATTTATTTCCAACATTTATGTAGCTTTTGTAGCCCATGAATAGGGTAAATATCGTGTAACCGAAATATTGGGCAATGAAATTACCCTTTTTAGCTGTCCAATCAGCCCTGCATTTGGTTTTATGCATTCCACACGCTCTTGGAGAACTATGGCTATTCTTTTTTTTTTTTGTCACAAGTTGATGTGGAGGGGGGTGGGGGTCGATTTGTGGTGGACATTGCATATGG
Organism: Pavona decussata; assembly: GCF_977016875.1. Classification (NCBI taxonomy): domain Eukaryota; kingdom Metazoa; phylum Cnidaria; class Anthozoa; order Scleractinia; family Agariciidae; genus Pavona; species Pavona decussata. Next base: position 935,420 of record NW_028145428.1, on the reverse strand, counting down.
CTGGAAGAAATGGGCTTCAATGTTATATCAGAAGTAGCAGATAGTGATAAAAAAAGGGAAACGTAACAATGCAATAGGTCCTGGCTTGAGAAATATAAATTTTTTAAAGTGGACAGCCGGGTAAGAAGTGCGATTCCTATCCACCCGAAGACTTAGCGGAAAGGAAAAGGAATTAGGAAAAGGAAAAGGAATTGGGGTTGTTGTGGAGAAAAAATATTAGCGAAAAGGAAAAGGAATTGGGGTTGTTGTGGAGAAAAAATATTTAACCCATTATCTAGTCAAAGTAAACAGTTTTATCACTTGTTAGTGTCCGAAAAGCAAAACCTTCCAGAGGCTTTATAACAATTGAAAGAAAATTTTGGCCTTGATGATTAAGTGCTGCGAAAGTGTTTCTTAATATAAGTCATATTATTAGAAGCTTTCAATTCAAAATATTAAACGACATTACTTTTAAGAAGCATCGCCTAACTAAGATAGGTTATGTCCCGAATGATCTCTGAACTTTTGGGAAACTGGATACGAAGCAGTTCGTGACCAAGTTAATCTTTATTTTGACTGATAGTATTATGCTTATATCTATGAATTGCTCTTCTGGAAATAAAATGCACAGCGCAAGAGATCTGTCGCATTGTTTTGCTATAACAAAATGAGCCCAACATTCACAACAAAAAAAAGTACTCAATACTGTATAATACATATACATGTATATAAACCAAGCCGATTCTTTGAAAATTGAGGTGGCTGATGAAAACTTAAACATGTTTTGTGAAACGACACCGAAGTTTACGTGTAGGGCTTTCGTAGATGAAGGTTATGCATGACGTGGTTGTGTCTATGTATTAACTACGTCGGAGTTGAGTGCCGTACTCTCGTGAAGGAGGTACGACTTCAAATATTAAGGAACACCTGCTAACCTACCAGAAGCCTATCACAAAAAGAACGGCCTCATATGACTAAGCGGATGAGTTACAGTGGCTGTGATATTTCCTAAACTGAGGCCAGGTTCATACGTCGAACGTTGCATGAGCCTAACCGAAAACCTATTAAAGTCGACCCACATAATTATGTTCAGCAGTTGATTCAGACGTCGAACTTGACTGAAGTCGAACTTAAGGCTAAATTGAGAAAATAGATTTTCGTGGTCAGCGGCTTTTGGTTTTACTCAACGAAATTTAAAATGTCGGGAAATATGAATTCGGACATGGAAGAGCTTGTTTGGTAAAAAAAAAAAAAAAAAAAAAAAAAAATGAAGACAGGCCAAACACGGCTCCTATTGGTCAAGATAGGATGACCTTCAAAAGCTAATTAGCTCTTACGAGTACATCTTTAAAGATCCCCCTTTTTGTACGAAAACAGGGAATGGTCTTTGTACATTTCTCTTAGCAGAGGTTGATTTCCTATCAAATGCAATTCAGTCATCTGAATGGTTTTAGGTTAGGCACAGAAGGGCGATATTCCGTACAAACGGCACAATGTTTTTACGCTTTTTTTGGTTGGTTTGTAATACCGACATTCTTTTGCTGAAATTGAACTCTGAAAGAGTTTTATCTATAAGGTTATCGAGGTTACCTCTGCAGCGTAATCTCTGTTTGAATGAAGTGATGTTTTCTTCAAATTGTTGTCCTGTCGATCCTAACTGATTCATACATCATTTTTAACGGAAGGGCCGCCATATTGCATGTCCTAAATGAAGAAATCAATTTACCGCGTACCACAACGCTCACTGGCGAAAGTCTTCATTAATTATCACATATCTATGAAAGCAGTAAAACAGTTATATTTTAATTGAAATAATTTTCCCCCGGCTCCGCGGTCCATGTATTTCGGCGACCTTAATTCTCATGATTTCCGCCCCGATTCTCGATACACCGCTAGAAAGTTAAAAAACATTGTTTTGTCAGGGTGGAGATCCACCGAATGGCACTGTGAAGAGCAATCAAAGTGGCCAGATTATTTTGCTTAATAATAATAATAATAATAACAACAACAACAATAATAATAATAATAATAATAATAATAATAATAGTATTATTATATGCAAAGTAAGGAACATTTAAAAGCAACGACAAAAAAAAAGGGTCTTGACTTTGGTTTAAAAAAACTTAAGCAAACCTCAGTTCTTATATCAACCGGTAGATTATTCGATAGGTTTCAAGATTGTCATTGAGGACCATTTATTATTGGAGCGAAGGCTTTTGCTTAACTCTACGCTTAGGGACAATTCCATGAACATTTTTTGCATTTCAGAATTTTACACGAAGTGTTAAAATAAATTTGTTCCTGTTGTCTAAAAAATTCTGTTTCCTTGTGTGTAAATTGCATTAACGTAACTGCCCGCATTTTGAAGTTTTTGCACATCTTTTGCGTTAATTCCCGTTATTGTGCAGTATGTTTTTCCGCAGTTAGCGTAAGTTTAAGTCGAGCATTGATTTCCAGTAATAAGGTTTCGGGCGTCGACTGTAGGTAGCAATAATTTATCAGTCATAACTTTTAATTTATAACTGCTTGCCAATAATCTTCGTCGAGGTATATCAACTTACAGAAAGAGGACCTCGTGTGTTCAAAGCCGGTTTTGTTGAACCAGATTGCTCTCGCGGCTCTAAAGCTTGTCTACTGTTTTAGTTATCAGAGTTATTAGTAGATAATCTTTTATCTAGCGTTATCCTTTGTTTCTACGATGGTCGAGCCTGGATATAACCCGGACACTTTTACTGTCGCTCCAGACCAGTCACTCCTTTGCCCGATTTGGTGAGTGAATTTCTACATTGCTATACGTATTGAACTGAGATATTAAGGACATTGAAAGGGAAATTGAGATATCTTAGACAACAGACCGACATTTAGATAAATCTTTACTAAGATTTTAGTCTCTTCTTTCCTGCGAAATGTAAAGGTAAAATCCTTTGCAATCTGATGCTTTGCAATTATGTGAGGAAAACTCCACCCCACATTCTGTGGCTTTTATGTAATAACATTTATTTAAAAAAAACAAAAAAACAAAGAATACACAGATAAACTATATATCTATCAGGACGTGTTCTTTCTTTGATGCAAAACAACTGGAATATAGAAGAGTGCTTTCCTTAATTTTATGTACGTAAAACATTTGAATACACCACGTGCAGCGTGTCTGTGCATTTTGACACCAATACTTTTTTCCGGCCAATTACGGCTATTTTCTTGCGATTGCTAGGTTGAGGCATAGCGATCCAGGGATATTGACTGGGGAATGAGTAGATCCGTATAGGAGTGCATTAAAGCCATATGGCGAAGTCAGTGTCGTATTCTACCCGTGCTTCTATCAGCACATGGGCGGCAACGTACTTTTTGTTGACAGGAAGTCAATTGTGTTCGAGCTAAAAATCAACTGCCGTCTTATGAGTTTGAGGGATCCACATTACTAGAGCTCGCATCATCAGTGCGCTTGGGAGCTATTAAAAAAACTCAAGGGAGACAGGGACACCTTAAAAATTTTTAAGAAAGTTCAGCCTCAGTCTGAGGAAAAAAAAATACGTTCTAACAAACCAATATTTGTAATACGGCTAAAACTGGTGTGGGTGGGTTTTTAAATACGTTTTTAATGTCGGTTAATGTAATTTACCTTCAAGTGTGTTTTAACACAAAGGAATAAAAAAATTCTCTCTTTCTCTTTTAAAGCTGCTACGTCATCAAGGAGGCTGTGGCCTGTAAAGAGGGTCATCTTTTCTGTAAAACTTGCATAGACCGTTGGGTTAATACCCATAACAACGGCAGCTGCCCTGTCGGAACACAATCCCTACAAGCCTCAGACTTGAGGAACATAATTGCTTTCGACAGGGTGGTTGAGTCTATGCAGGTTTTCTGCCCCCGAAAAGATTCGGGTTGTTTGTGGACTGGTGCCCTGGACAGGATAAACATCCACAGACGGGAGTGTCTAAAGGAGCCCTTGCAGTGTACACACCCTGGCTGTGGCGTGGTGGTAGTTCGTGGGGAGCTGAATCCACATCTGGCCACATGTAATATGAGGCCAGAAAACTGCCCACATTGTGGTATTCAGCTTCCCATAAGTCAACAAGATGCCCGCCAGAATTACGGATGTCGATGGGCACCGGTAATGTGCCCCTTCAATTGCAACCATGGTGCAATACCTCGGTGTGTATCAATTATTAGTAGAGATTGAGAATCGAATTTACGGCAAACAGCAAACGTTGAATAGATTTGCGTTCATGTTAAAAACAAAAAGCAAATAAAAAAATTAACCAAAAAAAAACCTAGTTCGTAGATGAGGATAATGGAAATAATTCTGACCTTTAACACTTACACAAATTTTTTTTCTAGGTTCGCCTATGAAATGTAAACAATGAGCGGCAAACACAGATAAACATATCCATTGTCATTTGCCATTTGCCGTGAAAGTAATTCTAAATCTCTATATTGTAGACCGTTTGCACGGTAATTTTGTCAAGGTAGACCATACATTTTTGCCAAAAAAAAATAAAATAAAATAAATAAAACAAAACAAAACAAAAAAACAAACACTTATACAGCATCTGGAGAGAAGACAACATCAATTTTTTGCCAATTTATTTTCTTTTGTGTTGTTTCTTTAATATTGAAACTTAGAAATTAAACTTTGAATGGTCATTTTGGAATTGAAAACAGTAGTTACTTTCCGACATTCATAGATGTTATAGGGGGCCTCATCACACGACTACAGTGAACTGTTTTAATTCATTGTATTTGTTAAAGTTATAGATCTCCAGCCTGGTTAACCCTATTTTGAACATCTAAACAGTACAACACGAAGAACATCTCGTGCAATAGTGGCTCTGTGTGGTAACATAGGTATCAATCATTTTCACAGGGTGCAATTGAATGGGCACATTGCTTTAGCCTGTCAGCGGGCCTTTGTGGACTGTACAGTGTCAACTTGCAAAGAGAAAGTTAGACGGGAGAAACTAGCGGGTCATTTGACAAGGGAGGCAACAGCCCACGTGGACTTGCTGATGGTCAACAGAATGTCGACCATTTTCAATAATGTAAGTTACAAAATGCAGTAAAGTATCTATATTATTTTGGTGAAAAAGTTACATTGAGTGTTATATTGTCAAACTGAATAATAATGGCGATTACGTTGTAATTTCAGGTGCCACCAACACTAAAACCATCCCAAGCGATGACCTTTACTTAGAAAGTTCCTAATTTTAGAAATTTGGCCGATAACATGCACCCGGCGGTGGGCATCAAAAGTCCATTATTCTCATCTTTGAGAGCAATTTTGGTGCCAAAGATGTCTGCCGCCGGGGGCATGGGGGTGTTCGTTTCCAGTCAAGGGACAACTCCTCTTTGCCTCAATCTAAAGTATGCTTCTTTTAATGCTAGGACCTGTGTAACTAAACCCTTTTCCATTTTTTGAGTAAACAATTCCCGAAAAGTAATTTATCCATGCAAATAATAATAATAATAATAATAATGATAATTATAATAATAATAATAATAATAAAAACAACAATAATAATAATAATAAAAATAAAAATAGTAATAATAATAATAATAATAACCATCAACAACATAGTCACCGTTGAAATACATTGTTATAAAAGCCAATATTCTGGGTATATTTTACATATGACAGTGTTGCACTGCGGAATGGCAGGGAGGTGCTTGTGAAACGAACACCACAAAAACAGTGGCTTCAGCAGGAGGATCCTTTGGGATGGGAGGAATTTCTACCGTTGGACGAGGTGAAGGCGCGCTATGTGGACGGAGATGGAGCGCTCAACATCCAAGTGACCATCCAGCTGCTTCAGTAGAGAGGTTCCTCCCTCGTTTTTTGTTTTTTTTTTTCTTTTTGATAGACCAATCTCGATATGTTAAAATTCTAGCTTGTAAACAAGGCTTAGGGGAGTAAAACAAAACAATTATCACTCATCTCGAAGGCACATGTAAAGAGAAATATAAAAATATGTTGTTTTATTCCCCTACCTCGTTTCAAACTTCAATTTTAATATCTTACGAAAACTAAAGCAAGAGTCTTCTAGTTGTTTACTGGAAAAAGTAAGGGTTGCTTATATTCTGAACTGACCTAATGCAGTCACCACCTTTCAATGTGTTATTTGTATTGTATCCTGGAGGATGAACGTAGATTGTTACGTTGTCACAATGAGTGTTATTTCAGGAGGCCATAAATAGTCGGCCATATTTGCTCAAAAGATTTTTTTACTATAACTATCCAAATTGACGTCAGATGTAACGCGCGCACTTTCTCAACGAAAAAAAAAAGCCAATTCCGCCCGTACTTTTTCCATGTTAGTGTAAAAAAACAAATCGATGGCAGTTTTCTATGGTCTACAGTCTTATAAAACCATAAAAGGACGCCATAAAATGTCCACAACTTGGCAGTGAAACCACTCGCCTGCGGCTCCACTTGAGTTTTGAACATTTTATGACGTCATAGTATGGTCTATTTAACAATTATTCCACGAGCGCATAGCGCCGAGTTGGCTATAATCATATCATATCCAACAAGCACGAGTGGAATAATTGTTTTATTAAAAACAATCAACAAATATTGCTACATCTTACTGATTTCACTGTGCAAGAACAACCAGAAGGCAAGAAATGGTCGCCATTTCTCGGTCATGGTATAATGGCTCATATACCATGACCGCTAAGCCAATCAAATCCCTCGAATTACATTATACAATGATTCAGTTTTTATAAAAGAGTATAGACGATAGAAATCTGCCGTCGATTTGTTGAAAACCAGGAGTTAATTTCAGACAACAAAGGATTGTCCTGCAACATAGCAATTTGTTTTTATTGTACACAATCTTTAGATACATTTTTAAGAAATAGTTTGACATTTTTCGCAATTAGAAGTGCAAAATAAATAACATCTAATTTTTATTTCCATGTAAATAAAATAATTATGTACAATAAGGACAAAATTTCTTTTTTGCAGGACGATTCTTTGTTGCCCGAAATTGATACCTAGTTTTTTATGCGTCGATTCCGGTGCCGTCAATCTGCAACCAATCGAAACCAATTAATCTATCGATTGGGTATCGATTGATATCGATTGTCATGAATTATCGATTCCATCGATTGGATACCACGAGATTATTGTAGTTCTCGTCTGGGTTTTCCTGGAGAAGGAGGGAGGAGAGGAAGCGGGGGGGGGGGGGGGGGGGGGGGGGTGGGGGCTTGGCTGTGGCCCGTGCTCTCGGAGCCCCCTCGTCTCTGGAATCCGTCCTTCTCCTTTTGGGAGGCTTTGTTCCTTCTTTCCCATTCATCCTTTGCAAACACTTTCAGGAGTGAGAGTCGCCTGGCTGTGGCATGGCTCCCGGGGCTGCCCTCGCTCTCAAAACGTGTAAGACTAGACCGAGCGCCCAATAAATCTGTGATGTTCACTTAGCCTTTATTTCTGTACACCAACTGATACAATTATTGGAAAAAATTATCCATTAACGACGGGAACGCTTGGCCGGCTTTAACTGAAATTTAGTATAATAAGATAAGAACTACGGCGTATCTAGTGAAAACCAGGTGTTCATTTCGGACAACAAAAGATTGTCCTGCAACTTAGAAATTTCGTTCTTTTTGTACATAATTGTTTATAGTAACTTTAGATACATGCTCTAAAAATAGTTTGATTTTTCGCAATTATAATTGTAAAATAAATAACATTTAATTTTTATTTCCATGTAAATACCAATAAGGCGCCATTTCGTTTCAGTTATGAAGTTTCTTGTGTTTTGATCTGGTTCCAAAAAGGAAGTTTTTCCAAAAAAGGAAGTTTTTCCAATAAAACACTCTTCTCCTTATAGTTGAATATCGCTTACACATTTAATTTCTTCTATGAAGCTAAGGTCCGTTGTGCGCTTTGCAGCCTTCTATTCCCCTGTAAATAATAATCAATTAGGCGCCATTTCATGTCAATTATGATCTTGTACTCAGTAGCATTGTTGATGTTTCGATGTCTATCATTATAATAGATGTACATATCGTTTGTTCTATGAAGGTCCGTTGCGCGTTTTGTAGCCTTGATTTGAAATGCGGCGAACTGAAAATGATTCACTCAAACTGTTAACTTATTAAACATTGAGAATGTTAACTTATCAAACATTCCAAATGTTAACTTATTAGACATTGAGAATGATAACTTATTAAACATTCCAAATGTTAACTTATTAGACATTGAGAATGTTAACTTATTAAACATTCAGAATGTCAACTTATTAGACATTGAGAATGTTAACTTATTAAATATTCAGAATGTTAACTTATTAGACATTGAGAATGTTAACTTATTAAACATTCAGAATGACACTGATTTTAACTTATGAAGTTTACGACGTAATAATTACGACGTGAAATTACTCACTAAATTGAGCGTGATACTTTTACGTCGTACTCTTAATACAACAAACATTGTAATTTTACCTTCAGATTCAGTGAATGAACTCCGTAATATTACGTCGAGATTTTACGATGTAATTTTACGCGATGATAAGTTTACGTCGTGCGATCGCAACGTGAATAATATGCGCTTTGAATTTTACGTCGTAAAATGATGAAATAAAATTAACAGCGTGTTTTGTTGACACGTGTATATGACATTCACAAGACGTTGACATGATGCGCAATGATTACGTCGTAAATTTTACGGCGTAATATTTGTGACAGTAATATGACCTCCTGGACGTGTTTGCACGTCCAAAATGTGCTCAAAGTGTTTTGAGCAGTAATGAACGCCATAAGTGCAGCCTAATGGACCAGTAGTCTTATTACAGGCATCCCTTCATTTTTATCGACTGCATTAGAAAATACTTGCATATATATTAATTTTGTTTATTTGCAACAATTCAAGTGGATCAAATTCTTACACACTGGTTCGCAACAATGCTACTATTCTTGAGACATCCCTTTCGTCAAGCTAGGGACTGCATTGTCTTTGGTAAGCACTATGTTGACCACTATTCATGATAGCTAAATGTTGTTGGGAAAGAAATAGGTGATGCTTAACTTGATTATTCTGTGCTTAAATATTAATTAGAAATTGACATTTGTAGTGCAAAGAAGTTAGATTTCGTGACATTAGATTTCACAATGTAGACAAAGTCAGAGTATATTTACGATATAAAATGATGTAACTGCATGCATTTTCGTAGGCTAAATAAGGTGAAAGAACGTGCGAGTTTGTAATAGACACTTAATTTAGATACATTACGATGGGAACTTTTACTGTACATGTGATTAATGTAAAAATACTGCCTTGCGCAAGGCTAGTAGAAGAACCACTGTATACTTAGAATGTTTTAGTTGATCGTTGAGTTACGAACGTTGAATATGTGAGAATTGTACATAGCAGTAGATTGTCGGATTGGATTAGATCATGTTGTTACAACGAAAGATACAGTCCTCTTGATTTCTTTGAACCAGCGGAGCGGGGTTAAAAGAATTCTGCAAATCTGGTCCATCGATAGCCGGATTAAAGAATGTCCAAGAGGAAAGTTAGAGCAGGCCATCGAGGATTTCTAACGGGAGTCCTTCCTGATGTTGACGAGTGCCTAAACAGCTATGAAGCTGAGAAGAAAGTTGAACTTGTTAAGCGGCACACAGTCCTAAAAGTAACAATAGAATGTAAATTATGTAAGGGACAACATAATTCTTGTTGGTGCATGGCCAAACCACAGGCCTTGGGGGGAGGGGGGGGGAATCAAGATAGACTAACGGGAGGTAATGGCGATCGGCCCGGGAATAACATCAGCGCTCAACTTGTGGGTACTGAATGTAGAATAGCCCTCCAGACAGCCCAAACATTCCTTAAGGGGGGTTCGCAAGGGAGGGTTAGAGTTTTGTTTGACTCTGGAAGTCATCGATCTTTTGTGACTGCTAAAGCGGCTCTCAAATACGAGTTACCCGTAGAAAGAAAGGAATGGATCACGATTAGTACTTTTGGCCAGAAAGGCAAAGAATCAGGGCTGCGAGATGTTGTACGTTTTGACATAAAGCCTCTTCGTGGCAGTCGTGTGCAGGCGCTCGAAACTTATGTTGTGCCAGAAACCTCACACATAAGCAACGAGCATGTTGAGGTTGTCAAAAACGACTTCCCGCACTTGCGTGACCTTTGGTTTTCTGACGTCTGTCAATCTAAAGAAGAGCTCGAAATTGGCCTGCTAAAAGGTGCGGACTACTTGTGGGAATTTCAAAGTGGTCGAACGGTACGGGGGGAGTAGGAGGAGCCCGTCACTATAGAAACTGAACTGGGATGGGTGTTATCGGGTCCCCTAAAAAGGCGATATGAATTTAGCGAAGCGAGTGTTCAGGAAGTGTCAGTAAACTTATATCGCAAGACAGTGCAGGTCTAGACAAAGCTAGTTTAGACCGTGAAGTTAGCAGATTGTGGGATCTAGAAAGTTTAGGCATAAAAAGTAGCAACGAAGTGCATGAATCGTTCGAGAACGAAATAGAATTTTTAGAGGGGAGGTACTCGGTCAAGCTACTGTGGAAACTAGGGCATGACCCCCTTCCGAGTAATTTTGCAAACAGCGTGTCGCGCATGAAAGGTCAGCTGAAGAGACTAAAGAGAGAACCAGAAGTTTCGAACGAATACGATTCGATCATAAAGGAACAGCTAAGCGCAGGGGTGATCGAAAAAAGTGTCCGAATTGGAAAAGCCGGGTGGGAACGTCCATTATTTACCCCACTATGCAGTTATTCATAGGGATGCAGAGACCACGAAGCTAAGGATTGTCTACAACGCTTCGTCGAAACAAACCAAGAATGGGACCTCCCTAAATGACTGTTTACATACGGGGCCATCACTGAATCCCTTCTTATTCGATATTCTTGTAAGGTTTAGGGAGAACAAAATTGCACTACTGGGGGACATTGAAAAGGCATTTTTGAATGTAGCTGTGGAACCAGAAGATCGCGATAGTTTGAGGTTTTTGTGGGTTGAAGACATGCGTGACAGTAATTTGAGTGTTGCAGTGTACAGGTTTTATCGCGTCCTTTTTGGGTTAAATGCCTCACCCTTTTTGTTGAATGGGACGATAAGACACCATCTGGCTACCTATGCAGAAGTAGACCCTGAATTTGTGAAAAGAATGATGGAGGGATTCTATGTAAATGATTTAGTGACTGGGGAACGAACAGTTGATAAAACCTTTACCCTTTACAAGAACGCAAGGGAGCGAATGGCCAAGGGGGGATTTACCCTGAGAAAGTGGAAGACCAATGACCTGGGACTAAGGGAAATGATCAGCACATGCGAGAGAAACAAAACAACCCGGGAAGTGGGTAGACTCGAGGACGAAGAGACTTATGCCAAGTCGAAACTAGAACCCCAGGGTGGAACGAAGGGAGAGAAGGTGTTGGGTCTAGCTCGGGATTGTGAAAACGATACCCTTCATTTCAACTTTCAGCATATAGCCAACAAGGCTAAGGGGTTGGAAGCAACAAAAAGAAATGTATTAAGTCTACTAGCGTTTTATAGAACGGTTTCACATACTTGCGAAATGCACCAGCAAATTTGATTGTCTCATTCATGAGATGCTATTCATATGCAAACTGAAACCAGAACATATGTGTTAACATATTAATATGTTAATTTTCAGCTCTGGCCTATTTAAAAATCCGCGTTCACAAACTGATTTTTTCTCTTGATAATGGAGTCAAGATGACTCCGAAACGTCGCGCGTTAAATCTCTGTAATTTTTGCATTGTCGTCATCAGTTCATTTTTCCTACTTTTGGATTAGGGCATGGAATTAGCTTCTAAAAAATCTCTGTCCTGTGCAGTAGTGATGGCCTCTGCCCAAGATCTTAAACCATCCACTGCTGTTCCCTCTCCAGTGTGCATCTCCATAATAGTTTCCTTTGGGTGAACCTCCTTCTGTCCCCTGGTGCCCAGGTCTATTAATCACATACTGTACAGTGTATATGAAAATCTATACAAATGCTTTATTACTTTGTACCGTTAAAGGAACATCAGAAACTTCTTCATTATGTAACTGCGTGGTTTGCATCTTATTACGTCACAGGAAAGAAACATTTTACTTTTCGTGGGTGTGGCTGTAAACCAGTTAATACCAGTGCCTGGTCAAAGTAGAAACAAGATTGGATTTTGACCATTGACCAATTACTGTGACTTATTTGGAAATGACTTTTTATCATACTCGTGTGATACAGATAAAGGTAAAGCTGTCCATGAAAAGAACGTCTGAAAACTTCTGGAGTATAATCATGAAGAGTGGGAGAGGAATTATCAGGATATGTGGAGGAAGAGCTTGTTCTCCAGCAACAAAGGGACACAGCAGCAATGTGTATACCTGTACAACATCATGCTGCGAAAAAGCTTGCCTTCCATGATACCAAATCTGCAATCAGTGCACCCAAAATCACCCCAAGTACATGTATGCCTACCAGTAGTGTTGTGTCCCCTACCTCTGAACCTTCTGCAGAGGTTATTGAAATTGAAGAATGTGAAGGAGACCAAATGCAAACAAGCAGTCAAAGTGATGACAACTTGCACCAGGGTTCACAGCTGTTGTCTGCCATGTCAACTGCTGAAACCAGAGCTGAACTAGCTGCACTGGCCACTTTACTACCCCAAGTGGAGTCATCTATCACTAGTTCTGTTCTTTCCTCACATGCAGAAGTCACATGGAATTGTATGGTCTACTCTGATCCATGCTGTCTTGTCCAGCGTCCATGTGAAACCACTGTTAAACAAGCAGAAAAGCTCTTCAAGGATAAGAGAAAAAAAAGGGCGTAATCCAATGAGTGTTACTATTAGAGGCATAGGCCACTTCTCTGGACAGGGTTTGTCAGTTCTGAACAAGTTTTGTTTTTATGTCCGAGACAAGACATAAAGTAACCTCAGAAGCGCGATGGCTTCCACAAGTAACATCCACACCAGGAGAACTAGCAGTTCTTCAAGACGTCCTATGCAAGAGGCCAAAATCTAAACCAGTTCTGCGCTCTGAAAAAAAGCCATTGATGTAATTTCCTTCAGCGATCTTTGTAAAGCAAGTTACATTGACAGCTTTGTTATTGACACATGCATTGGCAAGTACATTAAGGAGGCTGACACTAAAGGAAAGGACAAGACGTTGTACATGCCAAATGAATTTTTTCAGTGGATGGAAACTGGTGACAAGGCGTTCAAAGTTAGACAGTTGGCAGCTAAAGCTTCTCAATTAGCAAAGTTTTGAAAACCTGAAACAAATACTGGTACCAGGCTTCATGGTGAACCATTGGGGCCTAGTCTACATTGACCTCGCCAATCAGCTTATGACACGTAAATGCAGTGCTTCAAGGGACTTTTTTAATATCTAAATGCTTACACTGTATTATTCTTTTTTCGTAAGAAATAAACCCATTCAAGGTTCTATTGGAAAAGGAATTAAGCAAATGTGTAAGTACAAAGGACAATTTCCTAGGTATACATTATCTTAAACACACTATTAGCTAGCACTTTTAACTTTAGTTTTGAATAATCCCTGATTTTTTTTTTTTTTTTGTCTCATAATTACAGCTATCTAACACACATGATGAAGAAACAACTGTAAAGGTCAAGATATCAGGGGATGGGGCCAGAATGTCACACTCAGTTCGCTGTTTGTTTGTTCATTTTCACTGCTTGAGGAAGGCCAGCATATGCTGTCCAATTCAGGTATTCTGAACAAATAATAATAATGTTATAGATTTAATGATGTGTGCTCTATGGAGTTTTGACATTTGGTGACTTTGTAAAAGAAAATGGTTCTCAAATACAACATGATGCTTTTGAAAGACATAATTTAGATTACTTCAAACATGTTTCGGATGAGCATTAATGATCCATTGTCAGTGTTACAATAAATATCAAACAATAAAATTATTTTTTAAGCACCTTTCACTTCGTAAAATACTGCCTAAAATATTTATTTTTACTCACCAAATCAGTATCACTTATGATTCTTTGAGATGCCATCCTCATTTTTGTTCTTTTAATAGAGGGAACCACACCATTGCTGTAGTCAAGGGACCTGAAGACTATTGCACACTATCAGATGGTCTCAAGAATGTAATTGATGCTGTAAACACCCTCATAGATGATGGCTACATGCTCATTGATGGTAGAAGAGTAAACCTACATTTTCATTTCGGAGGGGATTACAAGGTATGTAATCCTAGCAGTGTTGCCACGAAATTGAAGGTTGCGTGTAGTCGCTTAGCAGCGACTTAGTTCTATGAGAATTGGACTCACCTCCTGGCTGTGTTACGCTACACCCTGGCTTCGCGCCATTGTGTTGAAACCGGTGGTCCTTGCAATCTGCAGCAGCCAAATATAAGACACAAGATGGAAGAAGGTACCAGCAGACAGGCACAGAAGGGGAGTAAGTATTTGAAGCATAATTGTTGCCTGATCGTGGTTTGCTCGATCCCCTTTTTCAGCTTTTTCAGATGAAAATCACCGTTGGGGCGGTTGGAAATTTCAGCTTTTGTTGAAACCTTCTGGGTAAAAATACATGCAGATGAATAAATTGGATTATTCTAAATATAGCCTTACTCACATGGTGTTGTTGTAGGAACGTTTTTTACAACCATCTCTTTCCTTTTTTTTCTCTTATCCAATGCACTTTCAGGAGTTTCCTTTTCTAGCATTGAGTTCATAGGAAAGGGGGTTATCTCTCTCAAATCTCTAGCAGCATCACTTAGCGAAGTACCAGTCTTGACAGATTCCACGAAGGTCTAGTATATTTCCTCAACATACTCTAAATGAAGGTATAAAGTAAAATGACCTTTTTTCTTTCTTTGAGGGTGGGGTGGGAGAGGGGTAAGGTTTGTTACATTTCTTTACCCTGAAGCACAATTGCCTTGATCATTATAGTAAAAAGGTGAAGGCTTGAGACCTTTTCTCGCATGGTACTTTGCATTCTAGTGCATAACATAATCCAAACCAGTCTTAACAGTAAAGTGAGGAGACAATTTAGTCACCACATTTGGGCGATATCCTGATATCCCGCACAGTAGCTTCTCCATTCTTGAATTTTGGATACATCATCTTCACCTGACTAGATCCATCAGCCTTTGTTTTTGTTTCTCTCACCAGGTTTTAATTAAAGTGTATGGCAGCAAGAATATGCCTAGGGTGAAAATCCAGAGGAGAATTAGTTTATGATCTGGTTTCTGTTAGACCTGATTTGTTAGGACTAATTGTAGAAATATTGCCTGTTATGTTCTTTGCTGGTTGGCAGGTGAAATGACTGAAGTTGAGGTTTCCTAGTCTTACATTGTAATTCACATGGGAACAAACAAAAAGACAACTTAGGGCTTCTTCCCATGCAAACTATTTTTTCGGAGGCTAGAACAGAGAGAGAGAAAAAAAGAAAAAGGTCCAGAGCAGAAGAGCAGGATGAAGAAGAAAGAGATCTGTTAAAATCTTCTTTACCCTGGGCTGGAAATACAGCCAAAAGACCATATAAAGGCCGACGCCTCCTGCACTTGTTGGTGAATTAGTATTTACAAAAAAACATAACCCGGTATGCTTATACTATAAATGTTTTTTTTCTTGCAATTTTGGTTTAGATATAGCTATAATTTCCGGAGTTCCTTTTATGGTCAAAATAATATCTTGTAACGAAGTTAGATTTTAGGTAGGCTACACATGTTAGGACGCTTGAGTTTGGCTAGGGATCAGTAAGGATGCTAAAGTACAGCTAGGGATGAGTGAGGACGCTTAAGGAATTATTAATTACTCTTGGGCAACAGTGTTGTTTTAGCGAACAAAATTTCAAGACTGGGCCACTCATTGAACAAGGGAAATAATTTTTCAAAACCGTCTTGCCTTCCTTGTGCACAACAAGTTGTGCGCTTCGTGCACTCGTATTCAGCGCTTATAATCTATTGACCCATTGGAGCATTCTCCTGGATCACAGATCCACAGCGATAAGATCACTGACTGGTGTTACGCCATCAGCGAAGCGAAACAAAGAAGACCAAGACGCGATACGCTCAAAAAACGAGACAGGCAAATCTTCACGGAGATCCCTCAGCTTCACCCATTAAGAAGAAAAAAAAAAGAGCAGGAAATCGAAGAAAGGGTATTCCCTTTACCATGGAGGAGAAAATTCAAGAACGTATGTACTTACCTCAAGAACAAGAGAAATCAGTTGTGAAGGTAAGCTTGGAAAACTACTGTTCGGATATAATTTCAGCTTGTAACTTTTACTAAAAGGTCGAATTTTCCCTTTTTCATAGATCTTTATTGGAGATCCAAAATTGGGAGAGGTCATCGAACATGTGTGTACTGAAAAAGCAGTGAAGAACATCAGTACGAAAAATTTGGCTGCCGCAGCAACACCACTGCTCAATCTGTGTGGCAAACTCCGCGCCAACATTGCTACCGATCATTGCTCATCGGAAGAAACATTCTATGTTGCAGAGGGTTCATCAGGTTCTATACTTAGCTGGACAACATCACAGAAATTGAATCTCATCAAAGCTGTCAGCATGGTTGAACAACCTCCTGTAAATTTGCCACCTGGTGCCCCAGATTTCCTCAAGGATTTTCCTAGTCTAACTAGTGGAATGGGTGAGTACAAAGGTAAACCTGTACGCATACATGTTGACGAATCTATCAAGCCAGTCGCACAGCCTCACTGTCGCATCCCGTTTCATATCCAAAAACAAGTAGAAGAGAAACTGAGGCAGCTTGAGAATGAGGGCATCATTAAACATGCTGAGGGCCTAACCCCGTGGGTTTCGCCAATTGTCGTTGTACCCAAACCCCAGAAGACGAATGAAATCAGAATCTGTGTTGACATGCGGTTCCTACACAAAGCTATCATCAGAGAACGGCATATTGTTTTCATCACTGATGATGTCGTGCCCAAACGTAAATGGCTTCAAAGTGTTTCCGCTCTACTCTGACTCAAGACCTCTGACAACATTCTCCACCCATGTTGGGTTGTTCCGTTACAAGCCTCTTAACTTTGGTCCATATTGCGCTGCAGAAGTCTTCGAGAGGAAAGTGAGTGACTTGATTGTGGTATTCCTTGTGTTGAGAACATCCGTGAGGATATCTATGTCGGTGGCATAGACAGTGACACCCATGACCAACATCTAAGGATCATCTGACGATCAACTTACCTAAGTGTCAGCTTCGAGTTCCCACCATGCTTTTCTTTGACCATGTGTTCTCTGAAAAGGGCATGTCACCTGATCCAAGTAAAGTTGAAGCTCTTCAAAGCATTGCCCCATCAACCACCGTATCAGAAGTACGAAGCCTCCTTAGCTCTGCTGCATTCTGCTCAAGGTTCATCAAGGACTTTGCAATTATTACTAGACCTATTCGGCAGCTGACCTGTGATGGATTGAGTTAGCAATGGACAGAAGAAAGCAGTCATCATTTGAATGCCTAAAAAAAGCATTATCAGTCAAGATGACTCTTGGGTACTTCAACCCCAAGAAACCTACTTCCATCTTTGTTGATGGTAGCCCTGTTGGCTTAGGTGCTGTCCTGACCCAAGAAAATGAATCGAATAAAGAAGTGACACCGCTGCATTATGCCAGATGTCCGCTTACTCCCACACAAGCAAGATACCCTCAAAATTGATTGTGAAGCTTTGTCAATTTACTGGGCAATCAAACGCTTTCACCTGTTTGTTTATGGCAAGGAGTTCAAGGTTATCACCGACCACAAACCCCGTCTCGCCCTATTCAACAAGCCCTCTACCAGGATTGAATGCTGGCTCATGGAGCTGCAGCAATATGTAGAGTACCACTGTAGAGTATCGCCCAGGTGCCTCAAATCCAGCTGACTATGCTTCGAGACACCCTGTTGGAGATCCAGAATTCCACAACTATGAGGTAGAATCTGAGGGACACATTTCTTTCATCGCAAGGAATGCAGTACCAGAAGCCATCACATTGTCAGAGATAGAAACTGCAACTACAAAGGATCCTATACTCCAAGCTGTTATGTCTGCGGTCAAGTCTAACTGTTGGCATAAAGCCCCGCCTGACGTGTCACTATCTGAGCTGTCACGCTATGCACATGTAAAAGATCAACTAACTTGTACAGACACTGTCCTGCTGAAATCAGATCGTCTTGTGGTACTGGCTGTATTGCAAGAGCGAATGGTTGATATTTTTTACGAAAGCCATCTGGGCATAGTAAAGACAAAAGCTCTCCTGTGGGAGGTGTGGTTTCCATGCATGGACAAGATGGTGGAAATGAAGATTAAGACCTGCTCACCATGTCAAGTTATTACCCCAATCTACACTAGAGAACCACTTGAAATGTCTGTACTACCAGACAACCCATTTGAACTGAGCATTGACTTTGCACATGTGGACGGCATGACCCTGCTTCTAGTGGTTGATGATTACTCAAGATATCCAGTTGTGGAACCGGTGTCATCTACGTCTACCAGTGCTGTCATACCCAAGCTAGACCAGCTGTTTGCTACATTTGGAACTCCGCGTGTCATCAAGTCATATAATGATCCACCATTCAATGGAGAAGAAATTGCTAAGTTTGCTCATGTGCTTGGTTTAAAACATCACAAAGTCACTCCGCTCTGGCCAAGGGCCAATGGAGATTTGCAGAGATTTGTAAAAACGCTAAAGAA
Source organism: Pavona decussata (assembly GCF_977016875.1). NCBI lineage: Eukaryota > Metazoa > Cnidaria > Anthozoa > Scleractinia > Agariciidae > Pavona > Pavona decussata. The sequence goes on along the minus strand of NW_028145428.1, from coordinate 916,813 downwards.
ATGCATTAAGGCTGCTAAAACAGATGGGAGAAATTGGAGAAAGGTGCTGCAAGCTATTTTGCGTAATTAGCGCACCACGCCACATTCAACCACCAGTGTTGCTTCTGCTGTGTTGTTGTTACAACGCCCTGTTTGCAACAAACTTCCACAAGCCAACCATATAGATCCTGTGTCTGAGATCATCCGCGAACATGATTCCTCTCAGAAGTCCAAGATCAAGCTTCATGCTGACAACAAGACCTACGTGAAACCCTGCACTATATCCCCCGCTGAAACTGTGTTGGTCAAGAGGCCAATTTCTGTATGAAAAGGAGGAACTGTTTATGACCCCACTCCTCTGACAGCTGTGGATAAGAAGGGCAGTATGATCACGGCAAAAAATAAAAAAACCGCACAGTTACAAGAAATGCATCATTCTTCAAGAGTCTGAGGCGACCAGTTATCACCCATGACAGTGATGAGTCTCGAAACAGTGGTTTCAGCTCTCTAGCTAACAAAGAGTGCTCACAAGAGCTTCCAGCTACAGCTCCAAGTGTGCACGCTCCTCATCCGGCTCTACCGAAACTCTTGGACCAAGCTGATCTGTCGTGTTCAAGCAATCCTGTTCCTGTTCCAGAGGATCAAACTCGTGCCTCTCAGTCCGACAGTCAGCCACTTTTGCGTAGATCCACTCAAAAAAAATTTGACTTATAGGCTAGCATTCTAGTTAGGACTGTCAACTTTGAGGGTGTCACTTTTTCAAGTTTAAAAGACTGCTTATGAGCTACACGTTTGTTTCCGTTTAACTTTTGACTAGCAGGATGAATTTAGGCCCAGTGGACCGTCGCCAAGAAACAGCCTACATGGGCAAGACTCAAATACTACATTAAAAGGGAGAAAGGGGTTAGACGAGGGGTTATTCAAGGTTTTCTGGACGAACAAAGGTGAAGAGACTGGAGAGGTCAAGATAACGTCTTCAACAATTTTATTTTAATTCTGTCCAATTATAATCCAGTCTACTAGACGCACAGATAATAGCAGTTAGCCTTGACAATCTAGAAATTAAGATAGTTGTTTGTAACGATATGTGCTAGACCTAGACAACTAAAATGCAACTTCAGCACTTAGTCAGTTCCATGGAAGTTTTTTCTCGCACTTCAACCGGAAATGTCTTTTCCTAGAACCTTGAGACTGACATTACACGAAATTATAAGATAACTGGTATTGAAATCACACAGCAAGAATTGTTTGAGCCATAACATGTTGCTGCAGTTAAGCTATTCGTTGATCTTATATTTCGGGATTTTTGATATTGAGAAGCCAATAAAATGATCCGGTATAAGATGACATGAACTGCGAATAACGGTTCTAATTCACTAAGCTTCCTAAAAAAGAAAACAAAAATAACAGAGGGACTTCAATTCACGTTTTAATGTTTCAACAGTTTAAAAAGAAATCAGATAAGCAGCATTCCCCATAAAATTATTTTTCTGATTATTTTAAGTTTAAACGTTTTTGACAGCGTGGATTTAAGCGATACTCCAACAGAGTTTTACTTGCGAGGTTTGGTAAGTCAAGGAAACCTAAGTTTGCTTTTCAATTCAAAGATCAATTGAGAGTATTTTCTTGTGTTTGTTGCAGCACGTATCCAATGGCAAATCAACAAACTATAAATCCATGTGGCCAATCAATTGGTAGTCACTGTTGAGAATCCCTGACAAAACGACAAATGGCACAAGTGCCGCCAAAGAAGAATTGGTTCTTGCCGCAACATTTTCGCAGAACAGTTGGTAGAAAAGGTTAAGGTGGCCGAACACAGTTTGCGCACACTTTACAGATTCTGTTAGTAATGCTATAAGCACGCGCTAGGGTTGCGGTATGCAAATACGGCGGTCGATAAAGTGATCCCTCAATTTCACATGAAATGGATAATAAAGTTAAGTTTTGATCCTAAATAACTACGTTTCTCGTTTCTGGACTCTTTTTCTTTTCTTTCCAAGCAAAAAAGTCATTCACCAAGACCTTTTGAGTGCTTTTCATCTTTGCCATGAAACCCAATTAAAGCCACGCATGCGCATTTGTCCAAAAAATTGCGACTGGTTGTTTTCGTGGAAATGAACTGTTTTCTAAGGAACCGCTCATTAGAATTTCGTGCCATTTAGCATGAAAATAATTCCCTAAAAGTGTAACTTGCCTACAAAGAGAAACCTAAATCTAACAGAGGGTACCTTCACAAAACATTAAAATGCAAAATCAATATTTAAAGGAGATCTCTCTGTTAAAATTACATGAAAATAGTGCAACTGTGTCAGTGTTTTGGGAGTTTTTCTGGATACAAAAAATGGAAAAAATCTAATGAGTACATTTCCTAAAAATCAAAGTGACACTATCGTTAACTTGTGGATATGGCGATGGAGGTGGCTATTAATGCCATTGGTTTGATCAAAAGGTGGCTTCAATTTATAATAGTTTAGAATGGTGTTTGAATTGTAATACAGACAGTGACTCTTAGGCTCTTCACGCGTTTCTCCCCGATTGAGGGTGGGTGGGGGAAGGAATGCGTCTGTTTTTCTCTGACTACCTACTAATTGTTAAAACGGATTAGCAAGTAATAAATTTATATTTTTTTCTTTTTCGAAAAATTAAGTCATGTCATAAACAAGGTAAACAGGGTCAGGGTTTGACAGCCTGGGCAGCAGATTTCCACTTAGACTTGAGTTAGCCTCACAAAGATTTGAGGTATTTGGATAAAGGAGGAATCAAACAAGGAAGGCAAATTTTGGGTATGTCCTTGAGGGAGGCGTCATCATTTTTTGTTTTTTGTTTTTGTTTTTGAGGATTCAAATGTTATGCAGCTGTTTGTGGCTGCCTCCTATCTTCCTATTTTTCCTTGGGGTGGATGTTCCCAGTCCCTCACCTAATAAAAGACTTTTAATACTAATGGAATGATTTCTTTGCCCTATATGACCAGATATAAAGGTAAACAAATTTAATTCTGGATTATTTTTAAGGGCTGGATTACCGTGAACAAAATGTGTAGTTCCAAAAAATATCCATACCCCCTCCCCCCTCCCACGCAAGGGATTTGATTTTCCAGGAAGGAAGGTGGTCAGTTTGCCCAAACTAGTTTTCCAGCGGGGTATAGTGGAAAAATTCGAGGCCTGCTGAGAAAAACGTCAAACACAATTTTATGTGCATCAACCTACAACCAACACGCAAATCTCACCAAACTCTTGTTTCACGTTGAATAGAAAAAAAAAGGAGAATGAGCTCGCGCAAAAATGTGCAAATTCGGAAATAACACCGTGGAAAAAATTACACTCAAAATTGCGATTAACTAAAATATCGCCCTAATTTTTACCTTACATGAAATGCACATTTCTACACAAGCCCCATTTTGGCTCAATAGCTATTAGCCAGAGGTATAGATTGCCTCGGTACTGTGAGAGCTAATAACAAACATTTTCCAAAGGACCTCATCTTTCCACAGAAACCAAAACCAGCTCGAGGAACACGCTCCTGGAGAAGGTGCCCAAAAATACTGGCGGTATCATGGCATGAGAAGCCTTTCTACTTCCTAAGTACTGTACACAGTCCAGAACATTCAAGAGATACCCCACAAGAACAAAGGGAGGTTAGACGGAGAAGTAAGAGGGTGGAGCTACTGTGCCATGTCCACCATTACTGCATGATTATAACAAGTATATGTGTGGGATTGACCACGCGGACCAGGATAACTGCTACTACAGTGTTGGGTGGAACTGCAAGCGTTGGCCACCCAAAGTGGTGTTTCACCAATTGGAAACTTCGATAAACAATGCATTTCTAATCTTTAAGGCTACACAAGTTGATAAGGGGCTCACATCCAAGGAACTTGCAATGACATTGGCAACACACCTGATGTCCGGGTATGTCGCCAAGGACAACATCCCTCTAAGGAGGAGAAGAGTAAATGCAACTCTGGAACCAAGATTGCAAAATATTGGCCTTCACATTCTAGTTATTGGCCCTTCACGGGTTGGTACTGTTTGTTCTGCTCGTTTGTCTCATTAATACAGAAATGAGAAGAGACCAAGGCCAGCCAGATCAATAATCAGATGTGAGACATGTGATGTACATCTGTGCCTGAACAGTAAAAGCAACTGTTTTCTGGTTTGGCACACCCAACAAACACTCTTCCTCCAGGAAACGTGGCAACCATGACGGGAGGACCTAAGTACAACAACAACAACAACAACTTTATTTAATATATCTTTATATTAATTAGAGAAATACGCAGTCTGCATATAGCAGAGCTAGTCAAGCCAGAAAACGTACAATAATAATTACATTTTACAAACATGTAAATACATGTAAATCTGTAAGTCCTCGGTTTACCTGTTTGAGCATTCGATTACAAAAGCTGGGCCCAGGTTGCAGTAGGGAAATTTTGATCACATTTTAGTTTACTTAATCATACAAATCTGTCATCACATCACCATTCCTAATGCGACCGGCATTTCACAAATAATAAAAAGTTTGGACAACTGGTCAAAACTTCAGACACTGTGGTTTTCGGGTGAGGCAGGCAGATTTTAAAAACATTGGAGAAGACAAAAGAAGCCGCTTCTGGAGATGTCCACACTAATCGTTTTGACCTGTTTGTGAACTCTGGAATTGACGGGCATTTTGTAAACTTCACGTTATTCCAACATGGATGGACGGTTCCCCTTCTATTATTTCCCTGGTGCTTTCCCCATGAGTCTACAGCATGTGCAGTATTATCAACAGCCTTTGCCAGGACCGAGTGGGGTTTTAGCTGGTAAACAGTGCCTGCCCAACAGCCCAGATATAGCAAGCGACAGCTCAGGCAGTCCAAACTCACTTGAAGTGGATGACGCAATCTACGAAAGCGCTGCCCTTGGCACTGTTCAGAAGAAACAATACAACACTTGTTGAAAGAACGACAGAAAACGCTGGTCAGCTTGTGGGATAAATGACATGAATGGCTCGAAAGTAAAGATGTATGCAAGGTGTGGGATGAGATTCCCCAAGAGATAAATCGCAAATTCCACCAAGCACACTGCCAATTAGTGTCATAACAAAATAAAGTACCTGATAGAGAAAAAGAAGAGTGTTAAGGACTGGAACTGTAAGAAAACGGGAGGACACGGATGGCACCCTGATTTCTTTGAAGAAAAAAATACAGTCCTTGGCTGCAGGGATGTGGTAATGCTACATAATGTAACAGAAGCAGGATCAAGTGCTTCAAGTTCTGCTGCTGCCCCGACTGGTGCTGGTGAAACAGAGTCAAGAATTGAGCCCAGAGGCTAGAACAGAGAGAAAAAGGAAAAGAAAAAGGTCCACAGCTGAAGAGCAGGATGAAGAAGAAAGAGATCTGTTAAAATCTTCTTTACCCTGGGCTGGAAAAACAGCCAAAAGGCATGAATGCATTTATAGAAATTTTCACAAAAGTGAAAGAGGAAAACAATTGAACCATTGCTGCATTCTGCCAAAGGATACAACTGAGCTGTGGCGATTCTCAAAGACAGGTACAGAAAGGAGAATGAAATAGTGAAAGCATTATGAAAGAAATTCTTGATCTGCCATACACGCCCACAGCAAACCCTTAAAAGGATCCATGAATTCTACGAGAAACTATCTTACAGCATTCAATGTGTGGAAACACTCAAACAGCCCCACGTCCTCAACAGGATAGCTTCAATGACACTTAACAAATTACCGGCAATCAGGAGGCCTTGTAAGAAATGACCCTGAGTAGGAGACCTGGAATTCGCGAAATTCTCCCAATCACTTGGACTCTGGAATTGCCAAAACCCAGTGGATAACTTTAAAGCAAAAACATTCAAGAAACGAGACAAACCAAACCACGTGTTCCAGATACAACAGAGAAGAGAACAGCCACGCAAGTGCATTTATTCTCAGAGGCAGGATCACAAGCCTTCTGAGCGTACCTTGTTCACTTCAGCCTCCACATGCAAGGAAGTTTTAGCTACAAAGCTTTTAGCTTTGTTTTAATCGCACTGGTCCTCAGAAATATTCAGAGTGTAAAAGCATCACAACTTGCCTAAATTATGGAAAACAGCATCATACTTCAATCTTCAATTCTTATCTGTTCGGTCATTCTAGGGGAACTTGAGTCTTTTCGAAATCACTTGGGCATTTTTGTCCATTTCCTAAAAAACTTAGGTCTTATTTCCTTTCCGAAAATCTTAGCTGACCTTTTCTCGGTACCCGAAACGACATTTTTATCAATCCGAAAACACCAGGCCTTAAATTTCCCATATCACGAAAGTTCCAGGCAAAAATTATTTTTAGAAAATTGTAGGGGATTAAGCACCTTCCGAACAGATAATTTACCGAAAAGATCTGTTGGGTGCCCCTGCTGTTTGGGTAGAAGACATCAGGATGCATTCAGACCTACCTTTCACCCAACCCAAAGGCCCTAAAGTTCGAATGGGAGTGAATCAAAAAGACCCAGTGAGCTATTTTTGTCTGTTTTTTACTGGTGACGTGCTTGATCTAGTTGTGGGACAAACAAATTTGTATGCTGTCCAAGAGAGAGCCAAAAACCCGGATAAACACTGTTTGCCTTGGCACGCAGTAGACAAAGATGAAATAAAAACATTTATTGCCTTGATCTTAGCCATGGGGCTGGTAAACAAGCCTACCATACATAGTTACTAGTCCACTGATGAGATACTTCAAACACCATTCTTCAAAAATAGCATGTCAAGGCATCGGTTTACACAAATTTTGAGGTATCTACATTTTGTGAACAATACACAATTAATTCTTAGAGGTCAAGATGGATATGACAACCTGGAAAAAAATAGGCCCTTCTTAGAACTAATTACAAACCAGTTCCAAGCAGGAACCTGTCAGTGGATGAAACCCTTGTGAAGTTTAAAGGACGCCTTTCATGGAGGCAGTATGTGAGGGACAAACCAGCAAGATTTGGCCTCAAGGAATTTACTTTGGCTGACTCTGAAAATGGCTATGTGTTAGACATAAATGTTTATACAGGCAAGGGATGTGGACAAGATTCTAAAGATTGTTTTGAAACTTGTGGAACTATTTCATAGACTAGGATATAATATATTTCTGGATAATTACTTCACCTCATTGACCATTGGTTGTCAAAAACTGTTCACTTATTGCTGTAGTTGTGACACACCATTGCCAATAGCATACTGACTTGTAGCACTGGTATGGCCAACTCCATGCTTATAAGAGATATTATTTGGTGTTTTCTTGTTCAAAAAATTAAATTTTCGGATTGTTTATTCTACAAATGTATGAACCCATAATTCGTGGGATTATGGACATGACTGTTTCTTTTGATTGGTTAATCATTAACCAGATATTTGAAAAAGCTTGGGGAAGGCAGTTATGCCCAGAAAGGTTGTTTGGATCAGTCTGGTAAAAAATATTAACTTGCTGTTAAATCCTCAGTTGATTAATTTTTGAAATGATTTATAGAATTTGAATTTACGAATTGCCTTACTGTTTGAGGGCCGTAAGAAGCTTTTTTAGATCAATATACCAAACATTTGTGGTTTATCTTAAAGGTCATTCCTTTAGATTAACAAAAATGACTATTGTTATTATTTGACTTTTTTTTGGTCTCAGAGCTGAATTCTTGTGAAAACAGTTGGCGGCCATAATGAATTCGACGGTGAGTTGAAATATTTGCATGTATTTTGCTACTGATCATATGTAAACAGCTAAACCAGGAATTATTATTTTTGCAATGTTAAGGAACCCTCACCAGCCTTTTGCAAGTGCAAAAGTTCTTGTAGCACCAAGAGAAAACCTGACGGTAATTGTGGATGTCCTTGCAAAGGAAGCAATATCCCACGCACCGATCAACGCCAGTGTGGAACCACTGAAAAACCGTGCAAAAATAAGGTACGTTGGCTGTGAATAATGGCATTTCTTCTTTTGTGGTTGACTAAGTCACAATGAATCTGTGTTTGCTCATGATACTTCACGGTTTCCAGAATTTACAAAACATAAATACTCATCCACGGACGGCAATGCAACGGAGGCCGCGAAACAAAGGTTTTCAGCTCTCGAGTACCGAGACCTCTCAGAGGGAAGAGCAGCAGAAAGCCAAGGAACATAATGATGTGAAGGTACTATTACCGGTTTTCAAGTGTCACACTTTTACTTTGTCAAACCATGAAACTTATAAACTCGTCTTTTCAGTTTCATTCACACATATGATTACAAAACTGTCCCACGTGCGCTGCTGGAGAAAACGCATATTTTGCACTGCAGTTATATGTTTGATTTATGTTATCTTGACTTGCCTCAACAAACTACTACAACAATTGAAAGACTGCTTTAGTTTTCAAACCCTGGACATTACCACTTCAAGAAACAGCAGTACTTTTTATGGAAAAATTATAATGTTGGGACCAGTATGCATATTCATATCAATGACGTTGTCTTTCATGATGTCTTCAGGAGTTTATTGCCACACTCAGCAAGGGCATGGTACGGAAATTGACCATTTGAGCATTGCGGAGAGGGGTGGGGAGTATGGAGTACATCGATTCTCTCCTTATTATGGAAGATGACTTCGCTGATGATCTTGACAATGCGGTCTCTGGTCAACAAGCTGACATGCTGAAGGATATGGCCACAGTATCATCTGTATATGCCACAGAATCATCTGTCACAGCATCATTTGATACCTCTGACAGACTGGGCACGATGTATAAGGAGTAGGACATGCCCTGAGCTCTGCGCTACTGAACACAATTTAGGTATTAAGTTCTTTCATTTGATGAATTTGATGGAAAAAGCAAAAAGAAAACAAAGACCTTCAAGTGAAAACGAAAACCAAAGCACCACGCCAGCTGAAAAGTGTCCGAGATATAAGACAATTCTTCAGAAGGCGACGAGGTTTTCGAAGCTTCGAATATGGCGGAAGATATAGGTGCGAACATTCAGCAAATTCTTACTAAACTACAGAAGTTGAACAGTTTGGAAGCCTTAATTAATAAGACTAAAAAAACTGGAGACAGTTGAGATACAAGCAAACCGTCTTATGAGTAGAGTGGAGTCTGTAGAATGTAAAAGTAAAGCCGTCGATGAAACTATCGGCGAACTAAAGGCAAGCGTCAATTTCACTTTGAAGTCTTATGACACTTTAGTGTCAACTCAAGCTTCAGATAGAGAAGACTCCACTAAAGAAATAATTCGGCTTAATAGGCAGCTTACATATATGAAAGCCTATTTAAGACGAGAGAATTTACTTTTGGAGGGTATTCCTGGAACCTTAGCAACTGAAAGTGAAGCAGACCATGAAGACACAGAGTCCATCTTGCACTCCTTCATAAGCTCCACCTTGAAAGTTGAAGATTCTGATGCAATAGAGTTCCAACGTGTTCACTACGTAGGCAGTAAAAGAACCAAGAATCCAACAGTTATCATTGCCCACTGTTTGAGCTACAGTGACAGACAAATGATTACACGATGTGCAACAAGTTTAAGAGACAGCACTGTATGCATTTATCCAGATTACCCAAAATCCATTCAGGAATCCAGAAAGAGGCAATTACCAAAATTAAAAGCGGCCAAAGAAGCAGGTAAAACAGCATTCTCAGTCAAAGTAAGCCTGATCTACTTTACCTAGAAGGCCAGCTTTTAACTGAATAAGGTTATACATTAGAAAAAACCGAAGGCTTTCTTTTGGTTTATTTGTTCGTTCAGTTGAAGTGAGATTGCCATGAGATGATAAACATTAAATTATGTACTGTAATAATATTTCAGTTTATTTCAATGTTCTTAAATCATAGCCAGTCTTAACGTCTTATTGATGCTGACAGTTTCAATGACTGAAAAAAAACATGAAAAGTGTCAGAAGCCTTAAATAGGCTTCTAAAGGTGTTAATTATTGCGATAAATGCGCAAAGTCACTCTGTAGACCCCCCTCCCCCCTGGTTTGGGGGTGGCGATCACTTGTGTCCGTATGGGAGAAAGCTGATAGGCTCCCTCGTCCCTGTTCATAGTAGGAGTGTTCGATCTAATACATATGCTTTCCTTAATCCATCACTTAAACTTGTTGCTTTCCTGCTCAACTATTTCACTTCCTTCCCAATTCATAATATGATTGTTCTGACAGACGTGGTCTGTTACGGCTGATTTATGGTGTTCATTAGTAGAAGCGCTGCGGGTGGTTCTTGTGAAATTTGTCAGAGATCTTTTGTGCTTCCTTTGTCTGTTCTGTGATCCTGGTTCCCGGCTGTCTCCCTGTTTCACTGATACATACCTTTTCGCATTGGCTGCATGGAATTTTGTACACGGCTCCAGCCTTTTTGTGCTTCTCAACTTTGTCATTTGGGTGAACTAAAACCTGTCTGAGGGTGGTTTGAGGTTTAATCACTGTGGCTACCCTGTGTTTGATGAATATGCATTGTATTTTCTCCGTGAATGAATGGACATATGGGACAGTCACCACTCCTCTTGATTTTTCTTGTGCGTTATCTTTCTTGGCTTTATCTTTTCTAATAGCTTTCTTTCTGTTCATTTGCTCTTTGACCTTCTTTATCGCCCAATCAGGGTAACCACATGTATGGATGGCTGTTCTTATTTGTTCCTTCTCTTGTTTACGGTCTTCTACCTCCGTGACAATGCGTGTCGCTTCTTTCCAATAACGTCCATATGACAGCAAGTTTGTGCTGAAGTGGATGATGCGATTGGAAAGAACCTCCAAGTACATACAGTCCGGAAGTCCTGTAGTAATGCTGAGACCATGTCGCGAAAATCTCTTGAAAGCTATCCTCATCTTAAGTCAATAACATATAAGTTACACCTCTCCGATGGTGCTGTAGACCTTCTTATTGCTACTGACTTTGTTGACACCTTTGTTGACATCCATGCCTACAGTGATGATGCCGGAGAGCCGCTTGCGAAAATAAATTAATTTGGCTGGTATATCCTGGGTCAAGTAAGTTTAGATACCGAAGTCAAGTCACACATTCAGTGTTGTGGATGACCTTAAGACACTCGTCCAGCAAGACTTCCTAGATGTTAGACCTACAATAGTTTGCACCTGCAGAGAGAATGTTCTACATGAGAACAAATTTGTGAAGGCCTTGTCAGCTTCTACAAAGTTTTGTCAATGGAAGAGTACAAGTTAAAATGCCATGGGAGGATATTGGACCTCCGAAACAAACTAACTATGAGCTTGCCTTAAGGACAATTTATGCTGCCGAGAAGACGTTCCGAAAGAGGGTGTCTTAAGATTGTGGACGAGGAAGTTCAGAAACTAGTGGATCATAGTCAGCCAGAATGGTACATACCACTTCAAGCAGTCTTTAGACAAGACAAGAGTACTAAAGTCAGACTTGTGCTTGACTTGTCCTCCAAAGGACCTGATGGGCTATCCTTAAATGACTATCTAAGAAAGGACCAAACTACATCAACAATCTGGCCAATCCATGGCGCTGGGACGCAGTTGCATATGTTGCATATGCTGGAGATTTACGTAAGATGTTTATTCAGGTGATAGTACACCCAGATGATCAAATCTACCATAGGCTCCTGTGGAGGAAGAATAACAATGAACCTCCTACAATGTACCAGTGGTTTCGACTTAACTTAGGTGACAAGCCGGCTCCTGACATTGTTACAAATACCATAACAATTTGGCTAAGGTTTCCCAAGACGAATTCCCTAAAGCAGCAGAGGAACTGCAGAAGCGTACATATGTTGACGACATTGGGGGATCCAGATCAACTCCTGCGAGGTAAAACATATCACAAATACGATTGACAAAGTACTTTGAATGGGTCAGTTTCAGATTAAGGAATGAAATTGAACTGTTGGGAAATCGATCAAACCAGTGCTGCATTCTTCACAGATCTCCTTGGACACGGGGGGGGGGGGGGGGGGGGGGGGGGGGGCAACATGAGGACACAGTCACCTTCAAGAGAGATCAGGTGTAAGGCTAACTAACGATTTCAGAAAGAGTACCTGCCTAGCTCTACTAGCTCTAATGTGGGATCCCATTGGCCTTGTAGCTCTGGTGACACTCAAGTTTCGAATTGATTTGCAAGAGCTATGGAGTGCTACAAATGGAGGTTCCCGCCACGGTGGTCAACAAGAAAATTCTGTCCTTAAGAGGTCCTTTGAAAGTGCCAAAGAAGGAAAGAGAGAGTGGGAAACGGCACATAAAGTATAAGTGCTCCAGCAAGGTGACTAGGACAGCGGTTTCGTTTTTGACTATGCAGGGGGTCTTGAACTCATGAGCAACATGGAGGATTTCCATGGTAAGTGTAAGCAAGATTGTTTTTTAATAATAACTGTAATCCACACACATCCTCGCTCAAGTTTGATAAATTTTGACATTGAAAACCGTTTGTATAAAAAATGGTATTTTTCATTCACAGAGCTCATCAGAAGGAGATGTTTATAGCCTACCTGAAGAAGATTCCGGAGCCCGCAAGAGAACTAGAAGGTTTGCAAACGTTTGTGTCGTGTCCTTTACACGAGTGGGAGATCTATATGGGAGTGGTTGATCTAGTTATTTGTTAGTACAAGTTAGTAATGTTCCTTTTTCCTTGTGTAGGCCAACAGTAGTCTGATCAGAGTCAACATGAACCTCACTGACGTAACAAGGCTATCTTAGTGGCCTATATTACCCATTTTGCAACCACCCCCGCCCCTCCCCCCCCATTCAAGGTAATTATTGCACAGTCCCTTGATGCTAAAAATCAATAAATTTTATCAAGCATAATTCATAGTTCATAGTGATACCATTAATTCAATCTTTCTCCATTTATACAGGCTAGCTTTGTATTGAGTGTATCATTAACTACTCCTAAGATGGTATGCATGAACAGAGCGATAAGTATATTCCTTTTTTGGGGGGGGAGAGGGGGGCAGTGGGGCTGAAGTTGCAAGAGTCGATTGCCCTTGAACTGATAAGAAAGAAGTGGAGTGTTAAACAACTTTCCACACCAGATTGAGGCACTTGGTGATACAATCTTGTGTTCTGGGAAGCTTGTCAGTGACACATTTAACCATTTCCTTTCAGATATCTACTTCCTTCGCACACACTCCAGTGCAAGGCAGTCATCCAACAATGTCCCAATAAGGGGTGTGGTGCCAGACTGTGAAGTGGGGATGTGAGGGCACATGTAGCCACAGACCAAGAGCGCCACTACCAACTTCTCCATGGGCAAAAGACGAACATTATCTGGGAAGTGAATGAAGTGGTAAGTTTTGCTATCAAATACAGTTGAACTTGTATATGGAGCGACACTTCTCCTGGGCATCCTACTGAAAAAATATCGGAATTCGTTAGTTTCCATCTTTATCCTTTGGTGCAGTCACTCCCATCTTATGTAAAGAACACCACCTACCTGTTAAACAAACTTAAAGATATCAACTTTCTCCCTAGCAATGCCATACTAGTTACCCTTGATGTGGCATCTCTATACACGAACATCCCTACTGACGAAGGAATCAATGCATGTAGTATAGCTCTCGGCCAACGAACTGATAAATCCGTCCCCATGGAATCTATCTCCGACCTTCTAATGAATCTGACTATAAACAACTTTGTCTTCAACAACAAACATTTTATACAACAACATGGTATGGCCATGGAGACCAGAATGGCACCTGCTTACGCAAACTTGTTTATGGGGGGATTTGAGAGAAAAGCACTAAAGGATTACGCTCATCAACCGTTTCTCTGGCTCCGGTACATAGATGACATTCTGATGGTCTGGACACACGGAGAAGAAAAGCTAGACAACTTCTTCACATACCTCAATAACATCCACCCTACTATTAAGTTCACTAGTGAACGATCTACAACTTCTATTCCTTTCCTGGACATTAACATTCAACTCAAAAATGGAAAAATCGAAACCAATCTCTATTGCAAGCCTACAGACAAACACCAGTATTTACTCCACTCCTCAAATCATCCTTGTCATACAAAAAAAAGCCATCCCTTACAGCCTAGCTCTCCGTTTACGCCGGATTTGCTCCAAAGATGAATTCTTCGAACATCGATCAGCAGAATTGCTCTCATATTTAACAAAACGAGGCAATAAAGCCCATTTTGTGAAAGAGCAAATCTTAGGAGCCAAACAGATACCCAGAAGTGAGACATTACAGGAACATAATCATGATAAAGATAAATCCAACACCCCAATCCCCTTCATGATCACTTATAACCCAGCATTACCTAATATTCAAGAAATACTTCACAAGAAACAACCTATTCACAACTCCACAGATCAACTTCAAAAAATATTCAAAGATAAACCATTCATCGCTTACTGTCATTCACCAAACCTTTGCGACCTTTTGGTTCAAGCAAAACTAAAGAACACTAACACAACACCAAAGCTCACCTGTGGCACTTTCCGCTGCAACTCCACTGACGGATGTTTCACCTGCCCTTACATTGACAATGCAAGAACTTCGTACACTTTTAGCAACACCGGTGAAACAAGACCAATAAAAAAACATATAACCTGTAATTCTAATTAGTAATTAGTAATTCTAACCTAACATGTGATCAAATGTAAAAATTGTAAAAGCAGTCTATAGGGGAAACCAAACGCACGATTCGTGAAAGGTTCACAGAACACAGACAAGCGACAAACAACCCACATCACACCAACTCTACAACAGCAGACCCTACACACTTCAACTTACCAGACCACTCTTCTGCGGACATTCGACTCATCCCTCTCGAGCTGCAACCCACCTTCAATGCCTCCCGTCATAAGGAACGGGAGGTTTTTGTAATTTATAAAGGGAAAACGTTATCTCCAGAAGGCATTAACAGGATAAACGAATGCTGACCCTTTGATTATACACTTTAATATTTTTGTTATCTCATATTTACAAGTACGCTGTCTTCATGTCATGTATTAGCCAATCATTTTTTTCCATGTATTTTTTCAAACTTTAATTTAAGGAGCTGTTACTGTATTTTCCTTCAGTAAAGCTCTGGCCCTGAAGAAGACTAATTCTATTAGTCGAAATATTGGCCACTAATAAAGCTGCCCTTTACCGTAGTGCCAGCCTTGCATTCAGTTTTGATGACCTTCCATGGGGTAAATACGATTTTGACGGTTCTAGAACTGTACAATACAGGTTACAGGGTAAAATGCCAGTGATAGCAAGGTTGTAACACACTGTAAAACGGTTGTCATATGCAAATGCATGCTCTCGACAAGTGCTATCATGCAGTAAAATGTTAACATACAGTATATTTCATTCTTAAAAAAAATTACTTTCTGAAGCAATAAATGGAAGTAAAATGGTTATTATAACAAAGGAAATAGAAGGTGATCACATTGGGATCGTCTGTTCTAATATGAGCAGTAAGCTAGAAAGTTCACTACGCAATAGAACTTGAGGTATGACTAAGCTGATCTTTACTATTTGACAGCTTTGTTGTAGAACTTCAAGATAGGAGTTGCTATGCCCACAACATCTGCATCGTCAAATTGAAAGCGGCTGAACAGGTGTCCTTCTGACTGATCAGCAAAGGCATCAGAGGAACAGTATTCATTGAATGACTGTTTAGAAATTGGCTCCAACTTTATTCCTCGTATCTCTGACATGTTGACAAAATTTCGATGGAACTCTAAAAGGCCTTTCTAAATGTGGGAATTAAAGAAGAACACCGAAACATGCTTCAATGATCCCTCTGCTGATAACTTGAAGTGCTTTAAGTTAAGATTCAACCCCCTCGTCTTTGGATTATGTCCTTCCCCGTTCATTTTGGGAGCTACAATCAAACATAATATGTCAGTTTAAACAAGACTTTTACTATCTATCAGAAGGCAAACCAACCATGGTAATGAGAGGATTCGATCTGCGAAATTGGGATGCACCGCCACATGGAGAGAAGCTTAAAACATAGCATTCCATACTCGAAGAGCTCAAATTGTTAGAGGGAATGGCAATTCCGAGATACTATTTCTCTCAAAGTTTTTCAATAACTGATGTTCAACTTCACACATTTAGTGATTCCTTGGAAAAGGCTTATGCTGCCATACTGTATATGCAAACGCCATATACCGATGGTCAAGTTCAAACAAGATTGATCACAAGCAAAACAAGAGTTGCACTAATCAAGAAGCAATCTATTCCTCACCTGGAGATGCTCAGACCTACAATTCTAGCTTGACTCATGTCCACTTCCTCTTTACTGCAGCACATAAATCGCATTGTGTACTAGGTTGATTCGAGAACTGTTCTTTGTGGGATCAGAAACAAAAGGCAGTGAAAACAATATGTGCGTCACCGAGAAGACAAAATACGACAGCTAACAGACAAAGATCACTGGAATCCTTAATCCCACTGATCTACCCTCACATGGATTGACCGCCCACGAGATAGGAACCAACTCTACACGGTGGAATGGTTCGTCTTTTTTGTGTTTCCCCGAAGATGAATGGCCGCAAGATCGCCTGAGATGTCATCTTGCAAATTTTTCTAGTGAACACTACGTTCTTCTATTGTGTCATGTGCTATATATTTTATGTTAAGTATTTTAAACAGTTGTAAATAATTAATGTTTTAATTTATTTTCTTATCAGGAGATAAACTAGAAAGGGAAAACTTCATTTATCACTTTTCACTTGGATTTGTGAATAAACGGTTATTAAAAAACAAAAATAAATAAATAAACACTTGAACATCAAAATTGGGTTATACATGGATAACATGTTCTTGCGCAGGGGTTTCAATAGTAGCAGAGTAGAGGGTAGAACTACCCGCTTCCAAAGGATCGATTACCCACTTGGAGCCTTCACATGAACTTCTCAAACTCATTAATAATTCATCAAGAGAGAACAAAGAAAATCACTACCGTGACCGTGGTTTGGATATGTGATCCTAATTACCATAAAATTTTGCCAACTTAAGTCTTGAATTTCTCCAAGAATTACTGATCATTTGAGAAGCCATATCAAACACTCGAAAGTGTGTTTCATCAGATATCCAAACACTTCGAAGTCGTTTAAAAAAACTCGGCTGCGCCTCGTTTTTTCAACCTACTTCTCAGTGTTTGGATATCTGATGAAACACTCTTCCTCGTGTTTGATATATTACATCAAGTAAGACCAGATAATTTCATCTCAGATTCGAAATTTGCCAAAAAAAATTGGCAAAATAGGTTTTATGTTATAGAAAAACAAAAGCCAATGAAAAAGAAAAGACATTCTGGCATCTTCCAAGCCTTCTGGCCCATGAAAGTTGAAGCAAAGTCTGCAAAACATGTAATAAACATCACTTCTGAAGCTACGTCAAAAAAAAAATGTGCAAGGCATCTCAGCTGAAATCGAGGGGAACTGGGACAGAGTGTTGATACTAATGGCGGCCAAAAGGCAATCGTTGTTTGCATATTTCACGCCAGTGTCAAAACAAAAGAGGTCAAACGAGACTGATTCCTCTCAAGCCCCTTCCATCTTCAAAATCTGGTGAGAGTGTAGCAAATGTTGTAAAACCCGCTACATCCTACGCAAGAAGCGAGATAAGCATCGATTTCTGTGATCATGATTCTGTGTTGAAGCTGTGTGGGCCTTTGGAAATCGTCCACAGTCATTACACTTGTAATAAAAATAATTGCTTCAGCCTAACTGAGAGGAAGCAGAAAAAAAATTCTGCCCTAAGACCGTTTCAAGCACTAGTGGATAAGAGATGATAACTTGGCATTTGATTCATGTACTAGCATGTGATGGGTGACTTACAAGGAGGAATCAGATGATGGAAAAGGTGGGATGTTTTGTTCGTTGTGTAAGAAGCACAATACTGCAAACCTGAAAAACAACAGCAAAGTATATAACCTCATACGTGCACAGCGCCTGAAAACAGATGCTCTAAAAGATCATTCAAAACGTGCTCAGAATGCAGCAGCTGTTCAGGCAGAGATGCTCAGCCGAGTGTCAATTTTTCACAAAGAAGTCGAGGAACAAGTCAAGAGCAAAGATGAAGTCCTACAGAATGCATTTATGTCGGTATACTGGTTGGCTAAAGAAGAGATGGCCAACAAGAAGTTCCTATCACTTCTCACACTTCTTCAAATGCTTGGGCTTGAAAACATAAAGCATTTCCGTCATCGCTCTGCTGGGTCAACTATCGTGATCTTCTTGACTCTAGGCAGAGTACTGAACAAGAGAGTGGTTCAGGAACTAAGGAAATCAAAAGCATTTGGTCTATTAGTTGATGAGATAACGGTCATTTCGGTCATGGAACAGTTGATAGGTTTCGCTCAGTATGTCTCTGATGATGGACAGGCTATGGCGAAATTCCTTTTCGTCAACAATGTTTTGGAGGAGTCCTCTTCCGCCAATGCTGAGACAATCACTAAGTGCAATTCTAACAATCTGGACAAATGTGAACTTGACGTTCAGAAGATGATGAGCCTAGTAAGTGATGGCGCCAAAGTAATGACTGGCCAAAGAACAGGTGTGGCTGCCCGACTGAAGCAAATCAACAGCAAGCTAATTAATGTGCACTGTGCCTGTCACAGACTGGCCCTTGCTTGTGCTGGTGCAAGTGATGAGACAAAATACATCACACAAGTCGAAGGAGTCCTTTTGCAACTCTGCAAGGTTTTTGCTAAATCGCCTAAGCGGACTGCTCTTTTGGTGAAAGCACAAGAGTCGTAGCGCAAGATGAAGCTATCGGAAAAAGCAAGATATGTTGTTGAGTAAAAGGTGCGAAAAGCTTTCAGAACACGTTGGCTGTCAACAAGCAATGCTGTAGATGGAGTGTATGAAGACTTTGTTCCTACCATACAAGCTATCAATCTCGAAGATGAAAAAGATGGCTTGGCGATGTATCTGCTGTCAGAAATGAAGAGCTTTTAAGTTTATTTGTACGATATACATTTTGAAGGCTGTCCTTCCAGAGCTTGCTCCATTCAGCCAGAGTATTCCAGCGAGGTACCTTCAACTTTCGCCATATCCTACCAGCTATCACCTACACTACTGACAAGCTAACAAAGATAGCACAAGACAAAACCCCCATCACCCAACTTCAGGTTGATATTCAGGAGAATGGGCGGCTCGGCACCTGTGAGTTTAAAAGCAATGACCACGAAATACAAGTACTTTGCAACCTTTTAAAGAAGTACACACAAGCCCTCAAGGAGAACATTAATTCTTTTTTCAAGGATGCGATGCCAGTGGTTTGTGCATTTGCAATGTTTAATGCAATGCCATTCCAAACCGTGGAACAGCTGAGTTTTTAAGCTGAGTTTTTAAACTCTGCTGTTTCCACAGTTTCACGCTGGGCAAACGGGAGTGAAATGTGGCCTCCGAATTGTATGCATTATATCGAACGCGCGGGGTCTTTTGGCTTGGGAGAATGGGGAGGACAAAAAAAAACGCACAGCATTACTCATCGGACCCCCCTTTGTCAGCATTTTCCTCTCCCATGATGCAGTTGGAGCTTAAAAAGGGCCATGTGGACATTTTTCGTGGATCAAGCTATTATTTGATACCAAACATGGCCGACAAATGTCAATGAATACAAATCAGGTTTAGGTTGTTTTAGACGCTTTCGTGAAAGGAATAACTCTAAAGCTGTCTCTGCAAGTGAAAATCGGTTACTTTCTCTCACAAAACGCTTTGCCGTGTTGCAAGATGAGGTGCTTTTATCCAGAACAATTTAGTGTCTGGTTGTCAGGTAAGAATCCTATGTTTTTATTTTTGTCAACAAAAGTAAAAATTTTGCACGCTTTCGCTTTTTGGAATGGTCACCATTCATCTATTCCAGCTGTGTTCACTCTATTTTTAGACTGACAAAGGTAGTAAGGATGCCTTTGCTACCTCTCAAAACGTTCGCTCAATTTAATGTTGGCAAGTTTATGAAGGAGAAGAAGGCCGTCAGATAACAACAAGCAGCAACCCACCAGTGAAAGTGTTTAATACAGTTTGAACAATTTTTAACATTAAATATTGTACAGTCAAAGTTAATATGTTAGACTGATAAAATTCATGCAGATATTTTTAACATTGTAGGCACTTATTCAAAACCCTGCTCTGTGAAAATTGTCAACAGGCATTAACTAATTTCTTTATGTAATATTTATTTATTTAAAGAACTTTGAAGAAACATATCCTTTACATGCAATTTTTTAAAGCTTAGAAAAAGATCTACTACAGATAGCTGGGCCAGTTTAGCAACTATGTAACAAGTTGAATATGTCAATAAACTGTTCAGAAAAAGGAATATTTATGAAGTAGTTGACAGTATCTTTTTAATGGTCATAAATTTATCACACCAAGGGGCTGTTTTTGCAAGTTGAAATATGTGAATTTTGTTGGACATTTAAGAACATATCAAGTGAGAAATTACCTCTCCTTTTCATGGAATTCACACAACATTGCATTCACTAAAATACGAAAAGCCCATAAAGGACTGCTCACTATTTACAGAAAGGGAGGCAGGAAAATTACATTGCAACAATAAATAACTATGACCAGTCCCTAAATCTATGGTGATAAGATTTCAGAGGATTTGGCCCACAAGTTTCCACTTCACCTACTATGTGGCAATTAAACCTGCTGCGCATGTTTTCTTCAGAAGGGAGGAACACATGATCACGCAGAGATACGAAATTTCTCTTTGAGTGTTAAAAAATATTTCACGAGTCAAGAAGAGAAACTTCGTATCTCCAAGCAGTCATGTAATGTTCTGTTTATTATATAAACACCAATGTAATACTAATACCAAATCATTGCAAAAGGCGCGATTTATTATATAACCATAGCAACGGTGATCTTTTCACGTGTGAAGATAACATGTTATTTTCACGCGAAAGTCCACCTGGTATTTCATTGGTGTTTATATAATAAAATTAATTAATATTCACACAAGTTAATACTGTACTGACAATATAATAAGCCATCAACTGAAGGAACTATTCACAATGCTGTTTATGTGTGCTGAGGAAAGCCATGAATGTTCCACATCCCAAAATGAAAGCCTACAACAAACGGTCCCTTTTTTAGCTTATAAATGAGCGCAAAATCCTTTTTGTAGTTAACAATTAATTTACCTCTACCCTTCCTTTTCAATGATCGCCGAAAATATTTCTTTACATCTTCTTCCTTTTTCCCACTAAGCATGGCAAAAAGTTGTATTACACCTTTTTCTGAAGCAAAAGCGATGACAGTCCCTTTCCTGTTACCAGCAATATCACAGTGAGGTTCTCTGAAATTCTCAAAGCCACTGTTTGATAGCTAACTCCATTGTTCTAAAGGCATCATAAGGAAGGTCCCGCTTCTTCTCTGCCAAGTATGGGTTTCTGATCCTTAAACGGCCACCGATTCTTCTGTTTATTAACTTGGGCCATAGCATGCTTTCACTTTGCGGAATAGATCCACAGCTGATGGTACTTCTAAGTATGACACCCACGCTTCTTATTCCAGGGTAAGCGCACAATTGCAGACATGGCAAAACGAGGCGAAACAAATGTTCCTTGAACACTTCTAAATTAGGCTGCAAACCAGCTTCCAATTCCACAGCAGCATCCGAAAGTTCAGTCATTTTACACTGGACTATGTCTTCAAGCACATCTTTCTCCGACTGGACATCATTGTATTCAGCTTCGTCATTCTCATGATAATTCTTCGATAATTTCTTTCATTCTTCGATAATTTCGAACACATTATTGTAGATTTTTTCCTTCATCTTGAAATTGCAAACTGCTTTTGTGCGTAACACCACTGGCCATAGTAGCATATCTCAAGGCCACATTTTGCTCCCCATTTGCCTAGCGTGTTGGAATGGCATTTGCATTAAAGATGGCAAATGCACAGACCACTGGCATCGCATCTCAGAATATGGCCACTTCTACACTAAGCTTGTGTGGATTGCAGAAATCATTCTTTCTCTTCTTATGTCAAATGCATGGCCCGAGAGAGGAGCTAGTGCTGTTAAGAGGGTAAAGAGTCGACTCCCTAGCAAAATGACTAATCAGATGTTGGAGGTGCTGCTGCATATTCCCATCAACAAACCACCTGTCGGTGAAGAACAGGAACTTCTTAAAGAAGCTGTTGAGACCTGGAGCAATGCAAAGAATAAAAGGAAACTCCCGCCATCTGCAAATCCAGGTGGCACTTCTTCTGGAAACTCGCAGAGTCAAGTTCAAGCCATTCTTGCGGATTCTGCTGTCCAAACCGATATCCAGGTCCAGGAAGATGAAAACGTTGAAGAAGCAAGTGTGCAAGCAGAGGTGGAAGCTTCTGTTGAAGCTTTTAAACTTGCAGACCACCAAGCAAGTTATGATTTGGATGATTCTGCTTTCGAAAGTGAAGATGAATACTAAGCACTTGATCGCTATTCTAGGGAGTCACACTTTCTTTTGTAACAGTATATTTTGAAATTACAATAAACAGAGGAAGAGATTTTCCACATTCCACCTTGTATTTAGGCCTGGGACATGACTTTTAGGTAAGACTTGTTTTGCAAGTAAAGCCGCCGTTACACGTTAAAACTTTTAGCTGAAACTTGTGTGCAATGGTGCTGCGAAACAAGTTTCAGCAGGCGTTGCACAGTGTAACGTGGTTGGTTTCGTGAAACTTTTTTTAACTTCCGTTGCAAGACAAGTTTCACGAAAAGTGTAACCGCTTCCTACTTCTGCAATGGCTCGCAACTGTCGTAGTGGTGAAAAAACAAGAGTTTCACCGTGTAACACCACTTCGTGAAACTTGTTTCGCAGCGCCATTGCACACAAGTTTTAGCCAAAAGTTTCAACGACAGCTTAAGTAATTTGTAAAATTATGCTCCCATAGGTATAATCAAGAAAGTTTGTTATGGTTAAAATCTGGTAGAAAGTGTTCAAGCAGTAAAAGGCTTGGCTCTTGAAAGTCTTGAAAATCAAGTTGTAAATTAAGTGTCTTCAGACTGCTTTAAGTGATTTAAGACACTCAGTTACATACACTGCTTAAGTTCCTTCTGTGTTTTTGTGTAATGATATATGCGACTAAAATATAACCATGTTTCTCTATAGGATTAACCCATTACGCACCAACCATTCCAGAGGTTTTCCAAAATTCAGCAAAATTGGCAAAGTGGTTATTTCCTACCCCACGTGCAGTAAAAATACACAACTTACAGGGCAAAAAAAAAAAACCCCTTTGGTCTAAGATAGTGGAATAAAATACACTAGTTCCCAATGACAAATTTTCCAAGCTTGAGGATAAAAATTTCCGAAATTTCGTAAAATTTGATCCACGTGCCACATGGACGAAATTTGATCCGTCTCGAGAGCATGTGTTTGTTTACGCAAGGGTACAGTTGTCACATTTCGTCAATGAAACTAGAAAGAAAAACACACAGAAAGCTTTCCTAAATGAAAAATTTATTCAGAAAAGTCTTTGTTTATGCCTTAGAAAGAAATGCGTATAATTATAAAGGCGAGACAAGAGATGTGCAAGCAATTTGAAGGAACTACAAGTCCATTTCAAAGCAAATTTATTGACCTGTGCGGGGCACGTTTTTCAAATATTTTGGAAAAACTGTTCAGAGTACAAAGAATCGGTCAATTAGAACAGTATTTCAGTACAAATTCACAATCAAACCTGTAATTTTTTCGCTGTTCAATTCCCAGAAGTACTTGGCCTGAACAATGATTTGAGCTGTCCGCTTGATCGTTGCCTTGATAAAATAACTATTCCTACTCGAAGCGCAATTTCTTCGCGGTTATTTCTCGGATTTCCCGTCAAAACTGTTAAGTATTTCTTAGTAGTTCTTCTTTTGTATTACCATTCCGAAAAGGTGTGTTTTCCTTTGGAAAATGCAAAAATCGGTGACTAAAAATTTAGTCAGGTGGCCCATGAGGGGACAAAAATTGAAATTTGACTTGGCTTGCTATAGACAGAAAGCTACTTTACCTAGGTCCCCCAAGGACCTAAAAATATATGCGCAGTAAGTGGATTCTGATTGGTCAGTCCTTTCTGAAGGCAATGAGAACAATACGAGACAAAAAAATCTTTTCTAGGGAGGGGTAGGACCCAAACCCGAAGCGAGTGCGATCGTGCCCGAAATTACGGCCGGTTTTGCCCGGCACGGTGCGTTACGGGTTAAATTTGGTTTTGGATTAAAGGATTAACCCTGAGCTAAAACTACATTAAACTTCGACCATTTTAAAGAAACCAATTGTGAAAGTGTTAAAAAGTATCACCTTAATAGAAATAGCTGACTGCGACTACTTCATTGTAACATAATTCTCTTCAAATTTGTCTAAATTAGTTGACTTAGGAGCACAAAAATGAAACAACAAAGGAAAAAAAAGACCCGAAAATGCATGAAAATGCATCTGCTAGAGTCAACTTCAAAATTTTCCAGGGGCGCATACCACCGGACCCCCTAGGGTCGAAGGCCCTTCCGGCAAATATACCCGCCTGTTAGCCTTAAGTACCCACTTGTGCAAAAACTTCTTGAAACCCCCGTTGCGATTTAATAAACAAGTGAAAAATATCGGGCAGTTAATGTTATTTCCTTTTCCCAAATGGTTGAACGCATCTCGCTTATCGCTGATTATTACTAGTTGTAGATGAACAAGATAAGTTTGAGCATCAAATAAGCCAGCCTGACCCTTTAACCCCTGAGGCAAAACAACATTTTCTCCAGATCCAAGAATAAAAACTCAATGTCCATGTAAGATATGCCATTTTAAGGGTACTCATGAGTGTATTTCAAAACTGATATAATTAGAATATAATAGATTATAATAAGAAAAGTTATGGCTCTCAGTTAAATGGCCTTGAGCGTTTTACCAGGGTATTGGAGTTTACTTACCAAGTTAAATATTTTGCGTGTGTAAACGGCAAGTGATACTAGGGTAAACTCCACCCAAGACAATAGAAAATTAACTAATGTAAAAGTTCAATAAACCCTGTGATCAGGCATGGTTTAGGTCGGTAACCAAGGTTGAGATAACAGATACATTCCCTTGTAGTCGCATAGTATTTCACATCCTGTGGCGTCCAGCTTGCATCAATCTCATTCAATCACGTTTTCACAACTTCGTTTTCACGTTTTTAATCTACCTACCAGTCATGTAATGTAAAAGTTCAATAAACCCTGTGATCAGGCATGGTTTAGGTCGGTAACCAAGGTTGAGATAACAGATACATTCCCTTGTAGTCGCATAGTATTTCACATCCTGTGGCGTCCAGCTTGCATCAGTCTCATTCAATCACGTTTTCACAACTTCGTTTTCACGTTTTTAATCTACCTACCAGTCATGGCAAAAAAAAAAAATTCCCGAAAATTTCTGTGTTAAAGAGTTTCAAATCAAAAAAACTTTCTCCACCATGACCATGCACATCTAGCTCGCCTTGTTTTTCCAAGAGCAATTTGAGGCAAAATCAATCGCTTTCGCCTTAACTACTTGAGATGCCGCAAAAAGTAAGAGCCGCTGAAATCTTGAGACCCGAGTTTGCAGCTCAAGAACAAGAAAAAACTGCAAGGACAGCAGGGGCCACAGCTTCTCTTATAAACAAGGGCATTTTATGCATGGATTTTAGAATTTGTCGCCAATTAGATTTGATCACGATCATGGTTGATTACAGGTTATTTCAGCCAGTATAAATGTAACAAGGTTTAGTTAGTAAACGTTTACCTCGGTAAATGTGTTGGGCTTGTAGAGGTGTTCTTGGAGGCCATTCGCATAATTTGCTGGTCACGACTACTGGGCCAATTTGATTGTCTAGATACCAACGGCAAATTGGATTCTTGATAAACAAGATTGTGATTTTCTAGAGAATTAACACTCTCTTGTGGTTAAAGGTTTCCTTTTGATAACAGGAGCCGCTATGATTTATCTGGTCTTTATCTTGGTCTGGCTTGGAGACCAAAGAGCATTTATACCAAAGATGAATGTTTTTTTCATAAAAAAAACTGATGATAAAAAACTGTTATAGGTTTTATACTACGAAATTGTAATGCAACGATAAGTCCACAATACCTGGAACTACAACAGTCATAGAGAAGTGCAAAAGCCTTGAGTTTATTTCTACTTTTGCTGAAAGGGGAGAGGGTGTTCGCCCCAGGCGGTAGTAATCTCTTGGCAACTAACAGTGTAACCGTTGTGGCGCCACAAGTTTCACCTTGTATTACAAACACGATTTAGTCCAAACTACTTAAAAATGGAGTTCAAGAGTTTGACAAGTGGAAGGATTCAGGACACCTGGAAACTGAAAGGTTAGCTTGTTCTGTGGAAACAATTTCACATATTGCTTACGTGTTGACCACCTATGTTGTCAAGCACATAATAATATTTTAGTGATGATATTAAATGGTACAAAATAATTCAGAAACCAAACTGATTCTGAATGTTTGAGCCTGCCCAAAAATTGTTTTGGGAAACCGCCGTCATGTGAAAGGTGTGAAAGGTGAAAGCCAGTTTCAATATTTCGTTTTTTTAAACCTGTTTGCGAAGAAGGAACAAATAAGGTTGGGCTTCGTAGGAAGCTATTTATGTTCATTCACGCTCTTTTGCTATGTGGTGGGTGTCGTCCTTTCTACAGTCATAGAAATTTGGGTTGGAACATGAACATTTTAAGGATTGGAAGTCCTACATCAGTGGCCAGTATCGACCCATCTCAAGACACAGATGGCAATCGTGTGATGCTGCGAGACATACATTGGCTCAACTTTGGCTGGGGTGAAGACAGCGACCCACACACTGGCAGAAAGAAGTCTGACCATGTCATGGTTTTTCTAACGACATCCATGGAAGAAAGTAAAGATTGTACATAATCCCAGGCTTTCGACCAGTACACCCAACCTCCTTTATGACACTGGAAACTCCAAGAACAGACAAAGACAGTCTTTCTGTAAACTGTAAAATATCATTCTTGACTTTAAACACCATGAAACTGATTTTAAATAAAGGGTTTTAAGCGGAAAATGTGTTGGTGTTTATCTCACTTTTTGGAACGATTTAGAAGGTACAATTTTGTTGCTTGCTATTTTTGTAGCTCCTGCTACTTTCGTCATGTAAATCGTAATATATTTTTCCTAAACACTTTCATTACAGGTTGGGGACATGCGCATTGCTGGTGGTCAAATTGAAATCCTGCCTAACCATTGCTCTTTTCTGTAGCATGGAAGGTACTTTCACAACTATGGATGGCCTTAGAACAATTGCTAAAGATTTGAATAAGCTTCACGAGAATCAGATCAATGACAATTGATCAATGACAATTGTGGAGATCCCAAAACACTAAAGGCGAAGTCAAAGCTGAAATTCCTCATCATGTTCTGGGCAGAGACGAAACAGTTTAATGTAATGCCCTTATGGAAGATCCGAAAAGAGGAAAGAGAAGGGGGAAAAATCACCAAAATCGAAACTGAAAAAAAGCAGTGGAGGGTCAGATTGTTTCAAATCAGTGGTAAGTTTTACATCATATCAAAGATCCGAAAAGAGGACAGAGAAGAGGGGAAAATCACCAAAATCAAAACTGAAGAAAAGCCATGGACAGTAAAATTGTTTCAAATCAGTGGTAAGTGTTGCATCACATAAAAGATCCGAAAAAAGGACAGAGAAGAGGGAAAAATCACCAAAATCAAAACTGAAGGAAAGCAGTGGACAGTCAAATTGATTCAAATCAGATTTTGTAGGTTGTGAACATCTAAATTCCACAACGTCATTATTCCTAAGGTAACTTCTTGATCAGACATACTAGTGGGAAAGTGCTATTTTTTATTCAGCATTGAAAAAAATACACCTACATTACTTTTTCACTGAAATTATAAACCGCCTTGTACGCCCCCCTGCAGTTTAGTTCGGTTTCAAGCTTCTTTGCATGATTTCGTGTCTTTCCCTTTCAGGAAAACAAATTCACAAAGTTTGGCGTGTGTGTTGCCTTGAAGTTGTGTTTGCAAGGAACTACAGAAAAAAAGTAAAACCTTTACACACAAAAAAATGCACAACGAACAACAAATGTAAGGTTTCATATATACGTATTGTGGCAAAATTATTCAGAAATAAAGCGTGAAACAAAATCATGCAGTGCCAATGCATGCTAACTCATCTCATGAATGCTTTTTGATGTACTCAAGACTCAAGGTGCTCAGTCTCGTTTGCAGTGAATAGCCAAAAGTTGCCTATCTAAGGTTTCTAATCAGTGTACGTTTAATTACACATAGATTTTGCGAACAGTTTACATTTTGTTTTATTCCTATTTTCAGGGCAGAAAGATGATACACTATGGAAACTGTCTAAAAGCTGAAGTATCACTGAAGCAGTACCTGTCACTAACAATAGATGGCATGGACCAGTCCAAAACCAATCTGTCACATGCAAATTGCCCTTTAACAGAACACCATTAGGATTGGCTTAATAACGATTGCGTGACATTTTACAACCAAAACTGCTACTAATAAGAAAATTTTCCTTTTTTAATGAAGAGTCCAAAGTTCCATCTCCGACTTTACCCTTCTTCCCTAGAAGAAACGCTTTCTACCGTGCTGTTTTCGTCTTCCAAACCACTGGAATTTGATGAAGTTACCCTTCTAATAGTATCCAGTGTTTGAAGAAGTTTCTGTCTCGCATCGATTGCCTTCCTAAGTGAATCCTGTAGTAGCTCTGGATAATTGCAATTTTTTCAGCAAGTGATCTGGACATTTTTGGTTTATTTCGTTATTAACCTTGTTCACCTCATCTTTGATTAGCTTAGATTTTTCCAGTGTCCAAGCAACATTCCATGCCCCTTGAATTTCCCCAGGTTTAAAATTGCTTAGCACACTGTTTCAACAAAGTTCTTCTCCTTTAACATTCCAAAATGCTCTGTAAACCTTAGTCATACCTGAACTGTTGGCAATTTCTGTATGGCTATAGATTTTAATCTTAGTGGCCCTTGCTACCGAAGTAAATCAAACAACGTGGGCTGTTGCAAAATCTTGCCTTTTTTAGTCAGCGGTCGGACAAAATCCTTTTCCTCTCTGTCTGCATCTTGAGAAATGTTGGGCTGACTGGGATGGCGGATTCTTCGGTCTTCGTTTCTTCCCGAATTAGATAAATTGCAGGCACGTGGGAATCTTTGATGCACTGTTTCAATTTGATAATGGCTTCCTGTTTAACTCCCACAGTGACACGCTTGCAGTTTACTAATCATGTAAACTTGAAAGGGAAACAGAATGTCGTCAACTTGTGCTTCCATTCCGTGGCGAAACGATTCCAATATTGCATCAGTATTTTCAGCAATTACACAGCAAGACATATCGGAAAACCACAACAACTGCAAGCTAGATGCTTTTACAAAGAACTGAATTTTAATTTACTGATTTGGAAGTCCCCGGTATTTTATCTATTGTTTTATGTGCCAAATATTGTTCACTCGTGTAAAATAAGTGCTCTGCCCTTCAAATACCAAATGTTCAGGCAAGCAATATAAGTGTTCCTTTTTTGGCCATTGCGACTATCAGAGTCCCAGTCTTTCACAGATTGTTTATAATTTTATCCCTAACTAAAACTCTTGAGGTGACTCTAAAATACACACAAATGAAATTTATTAAATTCCAGTAATATTTTAGACATCAACAAAGTCTGAAAAATTTCATTTCCTGTTAAGTCCTCTATAAATAATCACTAGTAGCAAATTCAAAATTAGCCTCCGAGAACGCTCACCTTTGGGTGACACATGCGCGTGTTGCGAAGCCAGTTTTACTTATTTGTGTCTTGTCGGCTTTTTTCGCTCGCCAGTTAATCAATTAATCTGTCAATAAACCAATAACTCTGGACTGCGCACTTTATAAAAAAACAGTTGCTACAGGCACTCATAATTTAATACATCACATGGTTAAGTGAATAAAGAATATAAACTTGTTTTAAGTAAGACAACGAAGTGCTGTTGAGAGAACAAGAGTGTTTAAGGTTCCCCGATACCTTCAGAGGTGTCTCGCGTTTAAGCGATGTAGCTCATCCAGTTTAAACTGTAGATACCTAAACCCCTATATCAAATTAAAGCTTGTTGAGCTGACTATCAAACCATACCAACAATTTTGAAATAAAATAAATTGACAAATTTTTCACGACCTCTAATTGCGAGCATCAAAGTGAATTTGTTTTTTGCTATTTAATTTGCTCCTCAGTTTTCAGACCCAATTTAAACACAGTGAAAAGTTATAGAGCATTTTTGAAATAAGATGAAAAAAAAAGGAGTAATCGTACAAAAATCGCTCTCGGAGAAACAATATTTCGCAAGAAAAAATTCGCAGACACGTTTTTGCCGTTATATGTTAAACTAGCTACTGTCCAAATTTGAAGGCAAACAGACAAATTCCTTTTGAGTTTAAGCTCTTTGAAGTGGATCCTCCAAGCGAAAAAATTTTTTTCAAGAAAACAGCGCTAAAAATTCGGCAATTCATTTTATTTCAAAATTCTTGGTTTAGTTGGATAGCCAGCTCTATAAGCTTTAATTTGATATAAGGGTTCACGTATCTACAGTTTAAACCGGACGCGCTACATCGCTTGGACGCGAGACACCTCTGAAGGTACCGGGTAACCTTAATAGTGAGGGGAAACAGACACGGGCAACCAGTTATTGTTTGGTTATTGTTTATCGATTATTGCCTGGGACCGATTTTAAAACGGGAAATAATAGCATATTGTTTCTTCTAGTTTTAGCACCTTCTTGCATTAAATTCCTTTTCACATGTTACTGAGGTGTGAAGTTGCTTAGTTAGATCCTTATTCACAAAGTAGCCTGCTAAACGCACGAAACAGTATGGCCTTCGAAGATCTGAAACATTTGGCTGCCAATCGCAATGATTTCAAGAGATTCTTCGCTATATGCAAACAAATGGAAAAGCGATGGTGTGATCTTGAGTGGAACATCGAAACACATTTCAGATCATCCCAAGTTGAAGAAATCTCCTGCTGGATTATTCCTTCGAAGTACCCAGTTCTAGTTCCTATTCGCAGTACTGGAAATGGCAACTGCTAATTTGGCTATTTGTCAGAATGAAAGCCGCGCATTTGAACTTCGACTGTGCACATGCCTTGAGCTGGCCATGAACAAGGATTTCTACAAGACTCATCCAGTCTTAGCGAATTTCAGAATCCATTACCAGTCTGGAAGACATGGCCCAGGTATTATGTCAGTTGAAACTTTGTGTGATCTTACCTGTTTTGATGCAGGTTCATCCTGTGTATTTGGAAAAGAGGGTTTTGATGCAGCATTTGAAAATGAAATCATCAGAACGTCGCTAAACTATTCATACAGCAGAACTTTGCAAATCATTCAAACAGTTTGATCAGAACCACAAACTTTTGCCTGTGTATGAAAATGCTTTTCAATATAGACAACAGCGTTGTTTTTCTAATTCTGGATGTGTTCGGATTTTATGGACTAAAACCCAAGGTTGGCCAGATTGCTCAAAGAAATTCACTGTGAATCGCATTGTACCATTATTCAAACGACATGACACATTCAAGGCACAAAACCAGCACAAGTAAAGTAAAATACGAAACAAAATCTTGGCATGTTTGCCTCCAAACAGAACAATAGAAAAAACACTCCGAGAAAAGAAAAGCCAAACAATGTAACACCAAGAAGGTAACTCAAAATGCAAAACACAATAGAAGGGGAAGTGAAGGTGACAAAATATCTGGGAAAAACAAGGGCACAAAAGGCAAACAAGAGAGTAAACCAGCCAGAAAAGACCGACCGGATGTATTAAAAAAAAATCAGAAAAGGCCCAAGCAAAATGAAGGCAATGGTAGTATCAAGAAGAGAGAGGGCACAAACAGAACTGCAGCTCAGCTAGATGAAATAAAGACAGAAGGAACAAAGGAAAACTTTGATCAGAAAACGAAGATAAAGAGCTCTCAGCAATTGAAGACACAAAAGTCTAAGAATGAAAACAAAGAAAAGAAAGTACAAATTTCAGAGAATCACGAACAGCCAGAAGAAGACAATAGTAAGCGGCTGGAAAATAAGGGAAAACAGGACGCAGAACAGCTGGAAAAAAAAACGACCCCAAGTACAGAAAGAGAATAGAGCTCGGCAGGAAAATGAACAGGAGAACTGAGAACAGTTAAAACAAAAACAACTCCGAGTACAGGAAGAGAATAGGGATCGGCAGAACGAGGAGCAAGAAATAGAAAAACAAGGAGAGCAGGCACGCTTCAAGTCTGATGAGAACCAAAACAACAAATCAAAAAGAGATTGCCTGGTAAATGGGAAGAAAAAAAGCATGCCATGCTTTTCGACATGAATGATCCAAAGAGTAATTTGATGCAAAGAGAACTAAATGACGCCAGGAATTACCAGTACCATATGAGGACACCAAACTTATTGGTCTGCAAAGAAGTACAGCGGAGGGATCGCTGGAAAAAAATATAGAAAGCAATTAATTCCAGCACAAATAAAACAAGACATGCTAAACTTTGGGCTGCAGTTGACGTTGCCATGGAATTGCAAAAGAGTATCCTCCTGGAAACTTCAACAGCTGCTGCAATTTATAAGAAACAAAAACCTTCCCTTCTTAATAAAGAAGAAAGCTTGTACTCTTGTCCGATTGACACGTATGAAAAATAATTATCAAAACATATAAGCATTGCCCAAATATACATCAACCAAAAAGCATTTATCGTAGAAACAAAGGATACTAATATTAAAAAGGTTGTAGAAATCGCCAGTGCCACCTTTGTATTTAAAATAAATTAGTTGAAGTTCTTGCAGGTGATGAAAAACTTTTTTGCAGATCATTTTCTAATTCATGACACAGATGTTGCACTTGTAAGTCTGATAATAAAACTATCTCTGGAAGTGCCGTGCTTGTTTAATTAACTTATTCTGTTTTGTCATCCCTTGTTTGAATTTGGGTGGTTTATTTTATTGGCTCAAGGACAACCTTGACAAAGGAAAGTGAAGTTGACTAGGTCTTTTTCTTATGTGCAGTAAAACCTCACATATATATTTTTCCTGCAAAATTTAGCAGGATGAACTGCTATTGCAGAAGCAACTTTTCACCACTTTTTACTCATACTCCATTGTAAATAGCCATTTAAGGAAAATTAGTTCCCATGTAGTCAACAGATATACTGTACAACATTTCATTAACTCATACTAAAGCAAAAAGTGTTGATTGTTTATTACTTTTGGCACCTAAAGTGTTTGGAAAATAGACTTCCATGACTATGTTAATTAATATCGGCAAAAAAGTGACACTCTCGTCATATAAAATTTGATTGTTACACTTACACAAGACACCTGTGGGTTACTATGTGGGATGAGCTGGTGTATGTTTGCACATGGAAACAAATCTTCTAGTTTGAGTCACAAAGATAGTATAATGTTGATTTAGTATTCTCGTGTTAGGCTACTTGTCGTCAAACTGGAAATTGTGTTCTGATAAAGTAATGACCCAGGGCTGGCTCATGATCTATTCTGGTTATGTAATGCACGTAAGTCTAAGGATGCGTTTTTATGGAAGAATCCAAAAACTGATTCGTAATCTCAAATCGTTTGCATCAAAGGAACCAATCCGAATGATCCGAGATCACAAATCAGCAGTCTACCCTGAGGTCATCCTAAATATTAATATTTATATTGGTGTTACATTTACAAGTACTGCACCTACAGATTGTATAACCCGTGTAGCAAGCTCTCTTGGTGTGGGCTTACTATTCACCAGCTTACTATGCATGCTTCAGGGTGTGCCACATGATGATGTGGTCGACCATGACCTAGTATGTTTGTTTTAAAGCATGATTCAAGGAAATCACATGTTCACTGTTTAGCCATTTGCTTCCTACAAAATGTTAAAATCAACTTACTAAGACCCCGTCCACACGAATCCGGATATTTTTGAATCCGCAATTTTTTCTTTCCGGATACGGCTATCGTCCACACACATTCGGCAAATTCCCAAGCAAATCCGGAAATTTTTGAATCCGCTCTCCAGAAAGGAAATTTTTGAATCCAATAACATCGTTGCAGATTCAAATATATCCAGATGTGTGGACGGGGTCTAAGAGACTAGAGTGGCAGCTGTTAACCATTTAAGCAAAGCTGTAAACTGTTACCAGCTACCTAAGAGAATGTATGGGAAGTACTTCTGGGATTCACAAAAAAATTTCATTGTTTTCAGTGGTGGAAATAACAAGTTATAAGTAAATCATTTTTTTAGTTGTTATTTTGGTGTACAATGGCATAGATCTGCCAGCTCTAAGGCTCCCCCTAAAGAACCAACTCGATACACCACCAGGGTTGCTGGGGGGCTCTTCACCCATGAGGAACTCCTCACTGGTATGCTACCGCCCATCAGTGAATGTAAAAAGAAAAAAAGTTTGACTGTGAGTAGGTGGCTGTGTTGAGAAGTAAGTACTGAATAGCATGTCACTAGTGCGGTACAAAGCAATATCACAAAAAGGAACTGATCATGATTGCTCATCATCCAAGTTTCTCTGTAGCTCAGTGGTTAGCATCTGAGTGGTGCTCGTAACATCATAGGTTTAAATTCCTTTAGAAAGTTTTTCTTTATTCATGCTATTGACAAACTGAATATGTTATTCACTAAGTATAAAAGGAGCTTTACATTAACCATCTATTTATTATAAATTAATTTCAACACTTAAAGTATAGCTACTTACACATTTCAATCAGTTACAGCTGTGTGAAAGGGAAAATGTCAATATTTTACTGGAGGCACCATTACCTAACTTGATCTTAACTGTGCATTGAATTTTCTTTTTAACTGCATATCTTTGGAACCATGACTAATACTACTCATAATAGCCGGCGTCAATAACAGTAGGTGAATAGTGGTTCTTTGCAATAGATTTCATGTTTGTAAGGCAAGAATTACTTTGTATACGAGGTCTTAAATATGAGCTTCACTTTTCTCTTTTTGCCATTTTAATCTCACAGCAGTATCTTTGTTCATTATGACTTAACCAGTGATCTCAGCATTAAGGTTTTATCCTGATCACTTCTCCACCCATAAGGCTTGTCCCATGTATGTTGTAAAATTTGGGTGATAAATGCATGTGCAAATTACTTTCACATAGTTAAAGGAATGCTATGGAATTATATTGCATGTAACAAAGGCCAGTGTTGTGGGGCACACATGCTAACCTGCATTGTGTATCATTATTTTGTTATCTTCCTAAGCCCACAATGAAAGGAAAACGTTGCCTTAAAGTGTATGAATTAAATCACTTATCCATTCTTTATTTATTTCAGAAAGAAATACAGAGACAGAGTTTCCCAAAAATATTGGACAGAAATTAGACGTCCAGTTAATCAAAAGGGGAACGACCTGAGGAAAAAACAAAAACCTGGAATGCTTACCATTTGAATGGAATTTTCAGTGTTTTTTTCTGGGGAAATGGAACTCCTCTTTTTTTGCACTTAGGAAATAGAACGGATTGAACTGTATCATTTGATGGGAAGTTTCGGATGCCAGTCGGCCGGGGTCTGGGTTCGTATCAACAAGAAACATGGCCGCTGAACTTCCTGTACTGTTAGATGTTTTAGCGGACGACTTGGAAAATGATTTTTTTGGAGAAGACGACGATGATTCCATTGTTTTGGCTGCTGCAGCATCCATATTTGCAAGGAGAAAGTTAAATCGAATCCTTGGATATTTTGAGCAAACGATACCAACGTATTCTCTGGATGAATTTAAAGCTCATTTTCGTATGCAAAGGGCAACATGTGAAATTGTGGTGAACGAGGTCACGGCTACGGGAAACATACCGGCTGGAAACCCATTCGGAAGACATGCTATCGACCCAAGGAAGCAAATTTTAATTTACCTTTGGTACATGGCGAACCAGGAGAGTGTACGACTTGTTGCTGATAGATTTAATGTTGCATTACGCAGTGTCACAAGAGTAATGCATTGGGTTACTAAAAGTCCCTTGGCCATAAGAAACCAATACATTAAGTTGCCATCTGGTAATATACTAAGTTTTTCATGCTTTCTTTCAATCTTCCAACGTTTTCTCTGCTAGAGCTGTATGGTCTATAAATGTAATAATTTTAACTTGTTTACATATATAGCTGCATAGAGAGCAATTTAGGCAAGGGTTTCTTGCTTATTTGAAATTTGGATTGTGCTGCAAGTGCTGATCAAATATAGACATCTTTTGCAATGCTCTTTCTCCAGATGATGTGGCTACATTACTATTTTTATTATTTTGGTTTTTTTTTCTTTTTGAATCACACAGGGTTGAGCCGGATACCAAAGTTGAGGATGAGCCAAAGTTCATAGCCTTTTACTCCATGCTGTTAAGTCTCTTTTCTATGTTTTGTTTCCTTTGTCGGAGGGGGAAGCCACATATCACCGTGACAAAAAGTGGCACTATGGCTGTGTTCACACAAAACTGTAAAGTGTGTGGGAGGTGCTTCCAGTGGAGAAGTCAGCCAGTAGTGCTGGGCAAATACCCTGCTGGAAACATATTACTGAGTTTTGGTGTGCTAATGGCAGGAGCTTCAATAAGTCTTGTGTTGCTGGTTTTAAAGCATATGGGCTTGGCAGTGTCCTCCCCAAGAACATACTTTTTACATCAATGAAAGTTCCTGTTTCCTGTGGTTCTTCATTATTGGGAGGACTACAGGTCAAAACTGTTGAACTAGTTGAAATCTATCCAGAGCGCTGTATGGAGTGGTGATGGGAGATTCGACTCTATGGGCCACAGTCCCAAATATGGGACTTACACAATGTCCTCATGAAAATTGTACACTTTGATCTTCTTCAGGTTAGTATATATTCTTTGCATATATTCCCTGTAGACAACGGATTACTTGTACTGACAATAATATACACTTAATGTATTGGACACGTGACCAACAATCAACCAATCACAGTGCTTGTTTTGTTGAGCGAAAGTCAAGGTATATAACAATAATATATGTATAAAAGTAATATTATTGCTTGTGGAATGTCCACAAAACAGTGAGAAGTTTAATCAGCAGTTCAGTTATTTATTGGCACTTTTGATCAATTATTTGTGTTAATACAAATAAATGTTTAAATTTAGATTTTGGTAAAGATATCCTTGTATAAGATAGTTCATTTTGAAGCACTTAGGGCTGTAAAAATGGAGTGATAAATAATAATAATGATCAGTCACACACAACAACAACAACAACTTTATTAAAAACAGACAGTTACAAGCTGGTTATATACCTACCCGCAAATAGCTGAAGCTAGTCGAGGCGGGTAGGTATGTCTATATTAAACTAAATACAAATAAATTTGGTGTTTACAACTAAATTGACTAAAATAAAAGTTAAATAAGTAGTAAACAAACAAGTGACGCAAAAAGGATTCGCTAATAAATAAATATATATTCAATATATATTGAATATATATTAAACATATTTTATGCTTACATATATGTATATTTTTCATTAAAGTAACTTCGAAAAAGAAGGGAGAAACGTTGTTACTTATTTGTATAAAAAGCCTAGTATTGTTAACCTGAACGCAACTTAACACATAAATAATCACCTTTTGTATCTGTGCCGCAGTGTCCATTCCCCATAAAGTGGACAAAAACACAACAAAAAACTTTTCCGGGCTCCTTAACCATCAAATCAAGTCAAGAGATCCACTTCTAAGGAAATAAATATAAGCCTACAACTAATATTTACAGTCAGAGTGAATCAAGCAGTTGAAGGCCTTACTCATATCATTAGATCATTAGATAAAACATACACAAGTTGTTTTGTACTGACGGCCAGTTTCTGATCGTCTACGATCAGTCTGTCTACTTTTTCAGGCGAAGATCGGCCTGATCAGCCATCTCCGCACCCACCCCATACCCCTGTGATACGAAGTCTTGGTCATCTTTGCCGGCGAAGGATGAACGTTATCATTATTATTACAGTCAGTCCACGCAATTTTCTTCCGGTACACTCTCATTTTGGAGTACAGAGTTTTGTCATAGTGGCAAATCAGCTGGTGACTAAATCACTGCTCAAATATCTTGTAAACTGCTTTAAGGGAAGTGATAGGGCGATAGTTTTTTGCATCCCCGCCTATCCCCCAGAAGTCCATTGTAGACCATTTTAAGGATTACCAGACCAAATAGCTATAGACTAATATAAAAATTCTAATGTCTTATCCAGGACACCAAAATGACCTAATCAATTGCACGACAGGATTCTTTATTGTTTCCTTTTTTCACTCTCGAAGCATCTGAGGAAGGATGGAAAATCAGAGTAAAACAACCATTTTCTAAAGATGGCTTGCGCAACTTGCTAGTGGCTTTTAAAGGGCTGCTGACAAGCAACTAACCGGCAGCATGTCCACTACTCAGGGCCACTGTCATGTCTTTGGGCTACCAAAGAATCATTCAGGTCGGGGGGTCATGCCCTGTTGTTCTTCTAACTGGACATACAGAGACCTCAAAAACAACAGTTCTCAAAGCATGCGTTTCCATTACAGGAAACTCAGAAGCACTAAGTTAGCTATTTGGTATTTTTCATCAAAATGTACACTCAATGATCAAGTATGACTTATTTGAACTCTGATATATGTTCTTTCTGCTGTGAGTGACAGATTTACTATCAGGGACATGACCTGATCAACTATCCTTGAATCATGCACAAAACCCCTTATATTCAAGCAAACAAATGCTCACCAGTTTGTATATTTTTGTTAACTTTTTCGTTTTTGTTTTCAGCTTACTGCAGTTTGTCCCAAATGATTGATGGATTGTTTGCTTGGATTATTGACTGCTGGATTTGTTTTATTCACTGATTGGATAGTAAATTTCAAGATTGCAATACAGTGGAAGCTCTCTAATAATGGGCAATCTTGTAAGCTGACAGCTCTACTTACAACCGCCTTCACAAAACCCCATTTGAACTCCCATGCAAACTTTGTAGTTACACATTCCCGTAAGTGGACATTACCATAAGCGGCCACGAACACATTCAGGGGTTGTGATTCAGATTTTTCCTTTGTTTCTTAGCTCCTGTTAGCGGAAACCCAAAAGGAAATCCCATTAGACTGAATCTTATTTCAATCAATCAACCGCACATCTCTGTTTGTCACAATGATTTTACAGTGCATTTATATCACACTATTGTGGCATTGCATAAAACAAAACAAAAGAACATTTCATAAGGTGGTATTTGTTTCGCACCTCGATGTTTATTGTTAGCTGGGCAAGCTTTCGTAAGCAACCATCTATCCCTTACAACCCCAGTGGCTGCTTATGAGAACCATTCTCTTAACTGGGCAGCCTCACTTACGGACACCTTTCTTGTGTCCCGAGGGTGTCCACTTAGAGAGCTTCCACTATATACCTATTTTTTTGGTAACATAGTAATGTGCTTTTGACACAAATAGCATAAGTATTTGGTGTACTTGCATTAATTTACTAATTGAGAATGATATTCAATTCCTTATTTTGTACACTATACTTGAAAGAAGGCATTGGAGAGATCCAAAATTTGTGACATCCCATTTGCTTGGGGTGATCCCACATGCAAAGACGATGTAAAATTCATAGTGCAAGCACTATTTAATCAGGTAATTTTTCTTCCATAATTAGATGTACAGTTTAAGTAATCTGTGAAGCTGAAATGTTTATTACTATAATACAAGTAGAAACTGCTAAAGTGATATAATTGCCTGATTTCATGCTGTGGGGGTCTGGAACTAGTTAGGCTGTTTGCTGGACGGAAGTGGCCAAAACAGAATGGCGGCGAAAATAACGATTTCCAGAACAATAACAAAAGAGCTGTCAAAGGGTTCTCTCGAATCTCTGGAAATTAAACAGTTAGAAAGATTTTGCCATGAGCTCCAACTTAAATCATCGGGAACAAAAAATGACGATCCAGCGATTGCTTCCATTCAAAGACGAAGATTAACTGGAGATAAAGAGTGAAGAACATCTCCATCAAGTACCAGTTTTCAACATCTCTTGAAAAGGAGGAAATTCGACCACCTACAGCACGATGGAGATGTGATACTTTGCTCTTTCCAAAACTCCAAAAGGAGATGATTAAAAAGTATCAATCAAGCAAACGGCAGGGAATGGTTGGGCAGTTTCGCAAAGCACAGCGTTGTTCTCTTTGAGGAAATGAAAACCATGAAGGCCATGCAAGATGGCAACAAAGTATACATCAAATCCAGCATTTTAAAAAGCTTTTCTTCAGAGGTAAACCGAACAGCTACTATTATGTTTGTTGACAACATTCCACAAAAGGGTTTTTGTGAGTGTCCAGTGGGGAAGTGTGGTCTTTGTTGCCATGTGATAGTTATACTTCTGCAGTTGGAAAATTTATCAATCGGCAAGGGGCTTCTTTTGTGTTTATCATGCGCAGAGAAACTTCAGAAATAGCACTGGCCATTTGCAAAGAAAAATGAAGCAAAAGCAAAGGCTGCATCTCACATGTGCCTGAAGTACTTTAGAAACTCCCGGTCTGCAAGATCTGTGCAACAAAAACGGAAGAGCAAAAAAGTTGCCGCTGCATCAGTAAGCAAGGAAAAAAGTGGTCGGTTAAAACGAGACATTTCTGAAATGACCACTCAGCTGTTGAGTAATGTGTCAAAATACAACGTGGATGTATCAAATCATCTTCAGACATTCAACAAATATGAAATCAAACAATCCGCATTGTATTTCCACCTCTCCAACCGAAGTGCCTATTTAAGTAGCATTATTCAAAAAGAAAATAACTAACTAGCAGACAAGAGCACCTACAGACCAAAAAGATTCAAGAATTTTCAAAGAGGAAACTATTATGAGAAAGAAGCTTTACAGAGTTTCTCCAAACTTTCTGGTGAGTGTAGCATTACAATTTACAAAATTGCAAACTACAGTTTCCTACAGAAAATTATTCAACAATGGGACCAAAGAATTGCTTTAAGAAATAGAAAATGGCGTGCAAGCTTACATAACATGACTCAAACAGGCATTTTTGTGAATCTGAGCTGCAGGCGCGAGCTAATAATCATGTTGACTCAACAGAGATAGACCTTTTCTATTCCTTTTATAAATTACAGCCTACAAAATTAATGTTACATGATGCTATGATGCTACCCATGTTTACATTGGCTGATATAAAAACCAATCAGAACTTACACTATATGATGAAAAAAAATTTATAATACATATACATGTAGAACAGGAACAGTACCAGCTCCTTGAATACATCTGATACGCTAAGCAACAATCCTTAAACTTATGTGTTACCAGTGATCTTGATAGTGCTTATATGACATCCTTACAGGTGCTCCAGTATCAAGCTGTGGCTTTTTCAGGCATCTGACAAATCCAAACTATGGAGCTAGTCTTGATGGCATTGCAGAAGCATTTCTAGTTTAAGTGAAAACCAGGGCAAAAAATTCTGAAGCCCCTTTAGGGAAAGCCACAGGGTCACATCTCATTCAAGCAAATTTTCAAATGTGTTGCACAGGGACCCAGATATTGTTTTTACAATCTTATCTCCCTGAAAATAATAGCTCTAATTTTTTCTTCCTACAAAGGAATGATCTGTTGATTGATGTCATGAAAGAAATTACTGATTTCAAAGCAGGAGGTTGTTAGTGAATGGCATTATGATGAAGAGAGCTACCTCTCTAAGCTGGGAAAGCAGTTACTGGGAAACATTCCTAGCTTTGAAACTTTGCGGCTATTTAGGATGTGGGTTAACCAAATGGCAAAAAATGTAAAGTAGTGTTTCATATTAACTAAAAAAATGAATTTGATATGTAATCAGTGAATATAGACGTAACTGCTGTATCATGAACACCGTTAGCCTGTTAAGGAATTATCACATTGAAATAGCAATATTCATATATTTACAGTTGAGCTAGAGCTATTGTAGCTTGAAATTGAGACTCTTGCATTTATCTCAGCCTAAATGTAATGGCAAGGTACCATAAGTGTAGCTCAGGTGTGATAAAGCAAATATTGGCTATTGTTAAGATTTCCTTGATGTAAACATTATTTTATGTAGACCTACACACAGCTGTTATTATACTACTTGGTGTTTTTAACATGCTCACACTGTGTGCAAATATGTGGAAACAGC
Organism: Pavona decussata; assembly: GCF_977016875.1. Taxonomy (NCBI): domain Eukaryota; kingdom Metazoa; phylum Cnidaria; class Anthozoa; order Scleractinia; family Agariciidae; genus Pavona; species Pavona decussata. The sequence continues at coordinate 874,814 of NW_028145428.1, read as the reverse complement.
AACCCAATAAATCAATTCTGGCACTTGGCCAGCACCTGTTCAGTATTTGCCAGTCTCTAATCCTACCAATGTAATTTTCAATGTAAACTCGAAGAGTCGCAAATTATATCAAAATTCAAACTGTGACTTGAATTTCATGGGGCCTGTTGTGAAAGAGACCCTTCTGATGACAGGAATCAGTTATATTAAACCCCTTGACAGTCATGACAATCTTTCCTTTAGGCACTGAATCTAGTGTGCCGAAAAAATCATATTAGTGACTTTGTAATTGGTACTGATAAATCCAATTGTGAAATCATTTGCTCAATGATCCTCAAGAGATTTTAGTTTTACTCAACCGTTGCGCATGTTCTGCGAAAACCAGAGTAAAATTTTGAACAATAAAACTATGGAAAATTTTGGAAAGAGAATTGTTTACTCGGAAGACCTATTATTCTATTTATGGGGAAAAAAGTCACACCTTTGTTGAGTGCTGCGCGCTTGATTGATTTCTACAAAGTTGCTCTACCAAAACTAAAAATAATGTTCTGAACAGTATTTCTTTTCCAATGACTGTAAGAATTCAGTTTAAAAGTTTGAAAATCATTGCAGACCGATTTACTCACGAGCAGGACCTTTAGTATTTGACATATTCTATTCATGAGAAAAAAAACACACCTTAGTTGCGTGCCGTGCCCTTGATTGATATCTACAAAGTTGCATAGGCTTTGCAAAATCTTAAAAAAATGTTCTGAACAGTCTTTCTTTTCCAGTGACTATTAACCAAACTGAAATAATCCAGGCGCTCTTTGCAAACTTAAAAAAATCGTATTGAGTAGAATATATTTAACAACGATTTTGGGTTTGAAAGTATAACAGTATTTGTGGACATATTCACAAGCAAGACCCGTTTTTCTTTTTTTTCGTTTCTCATACCTACTATGTTTCCCACTTTTAACCTTGTTTTAATTTTATCCCCGCATTGCCAAGCTATTGGAAACCAGAGTAAAATTTTGATCAGTGTAACTTTAACATTGATTATTAGCATTCAGTTGTAAACTATGAAAAACTTTGGAGACCGGTTTACTCGCGAGAAAGACCTATTATTCTATCAATGGAAAAAAGTCACACCTTGGTTGCGTGCAACACGCTTGATTGAAAACAAACAATAATGCACACGCTGTCTAAAAACTTAAAAAATCGTATTGAGCAAAATACAATTAAGCTCAATTGTCGGTTTAAAACTAGAACAGTATTTTTTGACATATTCACGTGAAAATCCCTTTTTTTTCTTTTTTTCCTTAAAAAAGTCACAGCCACTATATTTCCTGCACGTTCCATTAAAAGCAAACAGGGGTCTTCCTGAAATGCGTGCACTCCGCGGAAACTAGAAAAACTTGCTTTGTTGCCAAGTTTTTTAGATTGAAAACCATCGCTATTGCAAAGAGTTATAACCTAGCTTGTTTCTTGTGATCAGTCTGAAAGCATTCAACTGAAAAGCAACAAAAGCGAATTGTTTAACAAAAGTTAGTTAGAATTATTTACACTTCATTAACTAAGGTATGAAAACAATAGCGATTTGGTCAAATAGGCATTGCGACAATCCTTTAAAAGACAGACCAAAAGAACAGATGACAAGTCCAGGTTCACTTGTGTGAGCAGAATGTTCTCTTTGTTTAAAGTCGCGTTCGTGTCGAACACGTATTTAACACACTTTCCTCTTCTGGAGGTGTAGTCCCAAAAGTGACCACATCAAATTTCCATTCACAATATCAACCTTTAGGACCCAACAGTGACCAATGCCAGCTTTCCTCTCAAAAAAAGAGGATATGAGAATTAAGTAAATGATCATCAAAGGGTAATTGCTTTGATCCTTTAACAATTTCTCCCAACTAACACCATACAAAAATGTGGAATTTGAATGTAGATATGGGGACTTTAGGGGTTAACTGATAGTTTAGTTAAGTCCAGGTTCACTTGTGTGAGCATAATGTTGTCTTAGTTTAAAGTTGCGTTCATGTTGAACACGTATTTAACGCACTTTCCTCTTCTGGAGGTGTAGGAAGCTGAAATTAGGAGACTTGTTGGTCGTTCAGCTGAATGAGGCTCTGGCCCAACTGCACAGAAAACAGGCAGAAAATGTCCCATTTAATTCCTCGCAAAAAAATTCTTCCAGTAATCAAAGCCAGCAAGGAACAACAAAAAACGCAGGATGAAGGACCTTGTTATCTAATCCGTCAAACGACTCAAGGAGTTTGTCCGCATTGAGGTACGTTCATTTTTGCATTAAGGTGGATTTCCACTGTTGCGTAAATTTCACGTGCGTATAGTGGTGCACTGGGCTGGCTTTACATACGTAATCAAAATAGGAAGCGGTGTATGAACGGCTTGCGTAAACGTAAAAAGCTGAGCGCTGTTCAACTTGTCACATTTACGCACGCGGCTCCCACATCGCTTCTTATTTTGCTTACGCACGTAATAGTCCATGAGCCAAGGCCTGAAAAAATGATTTTCGTTGCACCCCCCACGGGACATAGTGAATTTGGTATCAAATTAAAGCTTGTGGCCTGTATTCTACAAATCTACTTGTTGCCAATTATGTAACCTGTGCTTAAGTGAGATATGTGACTATTTCCATAGGGGGGTGGGCTGGTGGATTTTGCTCCCTGAGAATTCCACACAACATAAAATGATTCATAACTCTGCTGAAACTCAACCAATTTTATTCAAATTTTCTGTATATACATTTTACACCATCCCCAAAATTTTTTAATATGTGTCATGCATTTTCATGTTTCCATGGAAACGGTTGCCAAGGAGATATTGAAGAAATGCAGAGTTTTACTTTTCTGGCCAATTCATATATCAAAACTTCGATTAATTAGCGGATATCTATAAATTTTAGTCAAAACATTTCCATTATGACGAATATAGACTTTTTTGACTTGAGAAACTTTCATTATTATCTTGTCGACAGGATATAAAGGTACAGGGCACCCATAATTAAGGCGTATGGGGAAGTAAGGAAGCATATTTTGCTGAAACTATGAATTTTCGTATCCCATCAACCACTGGTCAATATTTCACCAAATATGCATCAATAATGCACCACACTTAGGATATCAACTTGGACACCTCAGAATAAGCTGTCTTGTTGTCATGGCAACGGTTGCCAGGGATGTCTAAATACCTCATAAAGATGCTTTTAAGGCATATTTTCTAAAGGGAAACTACTCAGAACATTAAATAGCCCCTTCCAACTTGCTAGAGATCTCACATTTCAGTGAACAATCCTGACATGTAAGATTCTTTTGTCATAAAAGAATCTTGCTTAGCAACCAGGAACTTGTGAATGTCATTATCCATACAATTCTTGTGAAATTAATCATTCAGCACTAAATTGCATCAATTGCCGTAAGCAAGAATAACAGTCACAGCAGTGTGTTAAAGAAACTAGGGCTGAACCACATGAATTTCAAAAAAGCTAAACGAATGTTAATAATACTCATAAATATCTTCCTCATTGTCCTCATCTTCACCTTCATCTTCATCTTTCTGTTCCAAAGAACATTTGCACAGGCCTCAGTGCATGAAAGGCGCACAATCACTTCGAGCTTGATAAAGATCTCATGTTTCAGTGAACTGTTCCACATGAAATATTCTTTCGTTATAAAAGAATCTTGCTTAATTAGCAACAGTGAATTTGCGAATGTCATCAATATCTCTTTTGAATGTATCCCTTTTTACATGCAATGCTGTGAACATTTGCAATATTGAGTTTTCAAGTCTGTTATGGCAAATTTTATCAACAAGAACAGAAAAACGTCCAAGGCCATTTTACAACGAGTTATCTTTATAGTTCAGTTTGGCAAGTTGTGACTCGTACACTATCTTCCGTCTCTAGCTACTGCATTTGACTTTTTTGAAATAAGAACACATTTGAAAGTTTATATCTTTTCTAACCTTATATATCAATACTTTATGACTGTATTTCATTTGAAAATGCACAAACTTCTTTTAAACTAATCCTTGATCAAGCAATTTATGCAAAAGTGCTTGAAGTCATTTGGGGGAGCAGTTTAGATGTTTGGTAGTTCGGCTGGGCTCCTTCCACACAGTCTGCGCCTTCGTAGCAGCTATTGGTTTGGTTTGGGGATGCTGGTCTTGCTGATATACTCGTTGAAAGTGGTTATTGTCGGCTCCGGTTCTGAAGCTGGTTTGTTAGAATGAAAACACTACACCCGGGCTGTGCATACACATAAGGTGAGGAAATAGCTTTATTCAAGCCTATGGGTGTATGAAATATAAGGGATGTGGGAGAAGAGAGAAAGAAAAGAGGGATTCCCAAGGTTGCAGCAACCGGGAGAAATAGCAACAAAAATTGCAACATTGTGTAATAGCTTGCGAAAGAACAAGCACATTATGGCGGGAACCACAACAGGCAAGAGAGAAAGCGGGAGACATGGTGCGAGAAGTTCTGATCTTCGAGAGCTACTAAAACATGAACTTGGTCTCTCCCCATGGTCTCTGGCAACGTCACATGACTCGCTGGCTAAAACTAACCAGGCAGATTTCTCGAAACCTTCAAAAGATGGAGTAGAGTGCTTGACAAGCATACCGCCTAACACAACGGCTGCCATCATGGATGCCATGGCAATGCTGCAAATGATAACACTAAAGTGTGCCTGATTGCTTTGCAGACCTGTCAGAGGTGCTTCTAACAGAAATTTTAGCGCTTACAGGGACGGCAACAAGGTTGGTCTTTGTTGCTGATCAGCATTCTGATTTGTCAATAAAGAACACTGAAAGAAGTAAACGAGGTAGGGACAGGTTGAGTCCTCGCCATAAGCAGTCGCCAGCAGCCCTGCCCTCCCCAGTGGAAGACGTTTATGTCAAATGGCACCAGGAAACCCCGGCTTATGCACTTTCTCATAAATAAGTGGTCAACTAGCAAGTATGACAAGGAGGTTGGAGCTCATACCCTCCATGTTTCACATGGAAACAACCATACCAAAATTGAAGTTGTTTATGAAACGATTGTGCCCAGCGTAGCCTTGCAGCTCTGGAGCAACCAAGAAGATGCCAACACTTGGATGTTTTTGCAAGCGTATCATGCCTTGTCCTATAGGCACACATCAGTTGCCATAAGCTCATCAGATACTAATATCGAAGTTCTAGCTTGTTTCCACCAGACAAATAATTATCTCAGCATGCATATCATCGATCGGTGGAACATGATGCAGATCTCACCTCATCAGTGTGCCAAGTGACACTGTTGGTACCTTCACTGGCATGGGCAAGGAAAGAAGAAAGGCTTAAAGATTGTAATAGAAAAACAAGAGGTGAAAGACAACCTTGAGGGTATCGGTGAAGCAGTAGTGCCACCAGGAGATGAAGGGATTGCAAACGTAGAGCACTTCGTGTACATCCGTTGCACAATGGCAGTGGCGAAGAAGGAATAAATGAGATCAGATATGATGTTCTGCATAAGCAGGAAAATGCAGGCTTATCAGCTTCCTCCAACAAAAGTAGCTCTTAAACAACACATAAAGCGTGCTAACTATTAAACCTATCTGTAGAAGAATTCCTTTCAAAGGTCTTTTGAAGATCAAAATCCAAATGGCCAAAGATGGCAACTAAGAGGTTGACAAATTGGTCCCTTCTGTGCAAAGTGTTCTTTTGAACAGGAAGACGAAGACGAAGATAAAGATGAGGACAACGAGGAAGATATGCAAAAATTACAGAGAGATTTAGGGCTTGACGTTTCGGAGTTATCTTGGTCATTATGTTGAAGATGGTAGTGTTTGTAAATTGAAGACGACTTTCTTTTGTGTCCGTCTACGCGCTCATGCAGGTGCCCACGCGTATACCCCACATATCCTGCATCGCACAGGTTACATTTAAATTCGTATACTACACATTATTGGTTGACAATGGAGGGTCGTCTTCAATTTTCAAACACTACCATCTCCAACATAATGACCAGATACCACAGCGTTTTTTAGAACTGTTTCAAGTTCTTGCGAAATGCACCAGCAAATTTGATTGCCTCGTTCATGAGATGCTATTCATACGCAAACTGAAACCAGAACTGAACGTGCAAACTGATTCAATTCGCGCAAAAGTATTTGTTTAACCATCTATTAATATGTTAATTTTCAGCTCTAGCCTATTTAAATATCCGCGTTCACAAACTGATTTTTTCTCTTGATAATGGAGTCAAGATGACTCCGAAACGTCGAGCCCTAAATCTCTGTAATTTTTGCATGTCTTTGCTTCAGCAAATCCCTTTTAATTAATGAGGAAGATATGCATGAGTATTAACATTCATGTAGTTTTTATTTTAATTCGTATGGTTCAGCCCTACTTTCTTTAACACACTGCTGTGACCGTTATTCTTGCTCACGCAATTGATGCAATTTTTGTGTTGAAGGAATTTAAGTTCACAAGCATTGCATGGATAAAGACATTTTGATTTACAAGTCCTTGGTTGCTAAGCAAGATTGTTTTATGACTAAATAATATGACATGTTCACTGAAATATGAGATCTCTAGCAAGTTGGAAGGGGTTATTTAATGTTCTGAGTAGTTTTCCTTTGGAAAATATGCCTTAAAAGCAACTTAATGAGGTATTTAGACATTTCCCTAGTAACTGTTGCCATGACAACAAGACAGCTAATTCTGAGGTGTCCAAGTTGATATTCTGAGTGTGGTGCATAACTGATGCGTATTTGGTGAGATATTGACCAGTGGTTGACGGGATGTGAAATTTGCATAGTTTCAGCAAAATGTACTTCCTTACTTCCCCATACGTCTTAACAATGGGTGTCGTGTACCTTTAAATCCTGTTGAAAAGATAATGATGAAAGTTTGTCAATTCAAGAGAGTCTATTCTCGGCATAATGGGAATTTTTTGACTGAAATTTGTAGATATCTGCTAATTAATTGAAGTTTTGAATATCAATTGGCCAGGAAAATAAAAATCTGCATTTCTTCAATGATTCCATGACAACCGTTTCCATGGAAACATTAAATGCTTGACACATAATGCAAATTGTTGGGGATGGTATAAAATGTATGCACACAATATTTGAATAAAATTGGTTGAGTTTCAGCAGAGTTATGAATCATTTTATGTTGTGTGGAATTCTCAGGGAGCAAAATCCCCCAGCCCACTCCCTATGGAAATAGTCACATATCTCGCTTAAGCACAGGTTACATAATTGGCAACAAGCAGATTTTTAAAATACAGGCCGCAAGCTTTAATTTGATACCAAAGTCACTATGTCCCGTGGGGGGTGCAACGAAAATCAATTTCTAGCCACTTTATAGAACTTGGCTCATGGACTATAAAGGCAGCTAAATTTATGTCCGTTCGCACATACAATGTATGCGACAGTGGAAATCTTTATATTTCAGAATCCCGGTAGACTATGTAGTAACTGAACGATATTTTTTACATTTGGTAACACACATTTCGATGGATTTGAATTGCATCCACACTTAAACGATCCAGAACATATACATTCGAAAGCACTGTTTAGAGTGGAGACATCAATTTGAAATTTTTCCTTTTACAGCTGTTATCAGTTAACATTAAATTCTTGATCTGAATGTTTTATAAACACTGGGGAAATAGGATGTATCTCAGTATCTAAGATTTCTTCGCAATACTATTTAGTGATACTCCTTTATAATATGTTCCCGCAGATCAAGTTCAGTCTTCAAGGCCAAGAGATAATTTTCCCCCTTGGCTCTGCGGAGGAGGAAGACATGCCCCATCCATTGCAAGAAACCACCCAGCATGTTCTTGTCGCCAAGGACTCCAGGCATGAGAGGCGTACCATGAACTGAGGATGTCTCTTCCAGAGGATGCCAGGGCCACGATACCCCCGCTAAATGTCCTGAAAGACGAGAGGAATAAGCAGAATAAGATTGTGGCACATTCATCAAATCACCGAGGTAAGCGGCCTTCTTTTCTTCACTTCATGACATCAGTTGAAGGTTTTTGTGAGTCAATGAGTAATAAGTCTTAGAGTCAATTCTAAATTTAAAAAGCTAACCACAGGCAAACTCACTTGGAATCAACGGCATGTGCTGGAGTGGAACTATATAACCTCAATAGCCTATTTTGAGTAAAAATCACCTTCACTCATGACATAGACTCATTCGACTCTTAAAACAAGGGACTTCTCACGACAAATATTACAGGGGCTTAACTGAGAAGCTGAGAATTGACCCAAATTTTATGTTTTAGATGAGGAATGATGATTTTTAACCCTTTAAGTCCCAAAAGTGACCACATCAAATTTCCATTCACAATATCAACCTTTAAGACCCAACAGTGACCAATGTCAGCTTTCCTCTTAAGAAAAAAGGTTATGAGAATTAAGTAAATGATCATTAAAGGGTAATTTTTTTGATCCTTTAACAATTTCTCCCAACTAACACCATACGAAAATGTGGAATTTGAATGTAGATATGGGGGCTTTAGGGGTTAACTGATAGTTTAGAACGAGAGTTGATCACCAGGGCACTGAGGGCAGGGCACCAGGGCACTGATGAGTCACTTGGCTCTCCTAGGCCACTTGGCTCCCCTTATCCTTTGGTTTGGAACACATTTTAACCTTGGCTTTTATTACGAAATTCACATAATCATTCTTACAAGTCAATTTGAAATTATATCATTCAGGCAAAAAAAGGTGATGGTGCATGGCGGGACATAAGGGAATTGCTTGAGCAGCTCCTGTTTATCCAGGATGTTAGAGAAGCTGTACAAGCAAATGGTAACAAAATCAATCTTCGCTTTGCTGCTGATGGTGGAAGAACCAGCAACAAAATTGGTAGTTATGGCTGTGTTTAGCGTATTAGAAGAGAAAAACCATGGATGTGACCATCAGTACACCATTGCTTTGTATAATGGTAATGGCATGTATGCAAAAATGTATATCTTTCTTTAAATGTTCCACTAAGCACCGCTGCAGTACTTTAATTCCTGAATGTAAAGTGAAGACATTAGAAAGAAAAAAAATACTTTTTCAGCTTCTGCTGAGGGTCCCAAGTGGCAAGATGCTACCTACACAGGCATCCTCCGCTGCTCCTTATTGTTGGAACAACTTACTACCAACATCACTGGCTTTGAATCTTTACCACCTTTTAAACATAATCTTAAGACCTTTTTAGACATGTTCTTAATTTGTTACCTCATTAGTTTAGAATTTAAATCTTTGTTAATATTTATTCATTATTAAGCTCTACTTCTGTAGTTTAACATAAGTTATCTGTTTACATTGATTTTTGTTCCTGTAAAAGGCATTTGATCATGCTTACATGGAATTTGTGCTATACAAATTATTATTATTATTATTATTATTATTATTATTATTATTATTATTATTTATTTATTTTAGGAAAAGAGGACTATGATGAAGTGCAGACCTGCCTGAGAGCCACTTTGTTACAAGTGGAAGAACTAAAGGAAAAATGGCATAACGGTGGATGGTGTACACTATTCAGTGATATGGTAAGTTGATGCATTGATATTGAGTTATAGGTTACAAGTTTATGAGCTTTCAAGCAGAAAAACATGGACTCTATTCGTAATTTGCATGGGTTACTATGGGTATAAGCCTGATGTTCACCTATCTTGTAAAATATGCTGAATTAGTTTTCTTTCCCACATGTAGGTTCTGCTGTTCCGATTGGAAATTTCTTGCAATGGTTTATGGACTAAACTCAGCTACAGCGAAATTCGTCTGCATATGGTGCTACTGCATTAAGGCAAAAAATTGCTGACTTTACAAGTAAGTTTGCTATATAATGATATGACACTTAAGTTGACAGAAGTATATGAACTGCCACTGCTTATTTTGAAGTTACCATTAGTCATTTCAAGACTCAGTCCTCTAGTGGAACTTAAATAAATATAAAGTGGTATGACTCTTTAAAACTTTCTCTCTCCAAACATTTTGTCACACGTTTTCGAACTGGTCCGTAACCACAAAAGGAAAGGTGTTCTTGAAACAGAGTTGGAGAAAATCAATGTTCCTTTCAAGTTTTTCGAAGTGCAGAGTGAAGAAGGGACATCTCAAACAACGTGGACAAGACTTGATTACATGACTATGTTGCAGTAATGTAGAATTCACAAACCTGAAACCCTTGTTTGAAAACAACTCTCATAAATTTGAACAAAATTGTTGATCTGTAAATAAAATATTTGCCCGCAAATAGAATTTTTATGCCTTTTCCCGCCTTTGTTAGTAATCAATTGGATTGAGTGGTCCTGGGTCTTGGGGAAGAATTGGAATAACGTATAGCCCCCTTTAGGTGCTTGTTTCAGTCATATGATCAATATGATCATACCATAGTCATTCGTCTTGGTTCAGCAGCGGATTAAGACGTGCTTTTGTTCTTTCAAGGTAAGCCTATATAATCCACCGGTTCCCGGTTTTTCCCCTCTATTTCACTCTATTGTGTTCTGAATTTTCTTTGTTGGGGTTACGTTCCCCTTCATTGCGTTTATTTACCAATTTTTTCCCTACTTGTTTCGTTTTGCCTTGCTTTATTTCCGGACCGCATGGCGCTACGTTAAGCAATTTTTCTGTTGGCAAGATGGAAGCTACACTTTCTCCAAAAGTTCTCGTTTTAGGTCATTCTTTCGTACGTCGATTAGCTCATGATCTTAAGAACGATTTCGATCCGCGAGCCTCCGAGACTTTTAACCTACAGGGGCAAGTCCACGTGCGTTTACATGGCACCGGCGGACGCACGGTCCAGAAATTGATCAAATACGACCTGGGTGTCCTTACTGAGTTTGCCCCAGACATTGTCATTCTCGAAATTGGAACCAATGATTTAACTGTCAGTGCACCCGAGGTCGTAGGTTCTGCTATTGATGATTTTGTTCGTTTCCTTCGCTGTTCCTTCGCAGTGAAAATCGTTGGCGTCTCTGAGGTCCTCCCTCGTGGAACAAAGTCTCCACATAGGTCGGATTTCAACAAGGCGGTGCCGATTTTAAACAATTACCTGCAAGTTGTTTTAGGCGAACAAGAAAGCGTTTTCTGTTGGCGCCATGTCGGCTTTTGAGAACCCAGTAGTGATCCTTATTTGCCCGATGGCGCTCACGTGAATTCCGTGGGCCAGTATTGGCTGTATCACAGCTATCGAGGCGCCATTATCAAGGCGTTTACAATGCTTGCTAAGTAAATTTAGGGCGTTTACGTTTGTCCTTTCCTATTTGGTACCTCCCCACCCACCCCTTCATTGCTTTTCTTTCTTGGTAGCTAGCGGTTTTTGCCTCATGTTTTATTTAACACTTTATTATACGCATCATGTTTATTTGGGGACCTGTGTTCCCGATTTCTTTTTTACGGACTTGCTGTTGCGGCGACCTTTGGTCAGCCATGCTTGTCCATGTTTACATTTGTTTAGAGCCCCTGTTGCTCTGTTTTCTTTTAAGTCACTGAGGCCTCGTGTCTCACTTTTTACAATGATTAGAGCCCCTGTTGCTCTGTTTTTGTTTGGATTCATTGAGGCCTTTTGTCTCATTTTTTACAATGATTAGAGCCCCTGTTGCTCTGTTTTTCTTATGATTCATTGAGGCCTCCTGTCTCATTTGTTACAATGATTAGAGCCCCTGTTGCTCTGTTTTTATTTGGATTCATTGAGGCTTTGTGTCTCATTTTTTACAATGACTAGAGCCCCTGTTGCTCTGTTTTTATTACGACTCATTGAGGCCTTGTGTCTCATTTGTTACAATGATTAGAGCCCCTGTTGCTCTGTTTTTATTTTGATTACAATGATTAGAGCCCCTGTTGCTCTGTTTTTATTTTGATTACAATAATTAGAGCCCTTGTTGCTCTGTTTTTATTTTGATTCATTGAGGCCTTGTGTCTTATTTGATACAATGATTAGAGCCCCTGTTGCTATGTTTTTATTTTGATTACAATGATTAGAGCCCCTGTCGCTCTGTTTTTATTATGATTCATTGAGGTCTTGTGTCTCATTTGTTACAATGATTAGAGCCCCTGTTGCACTGTTTTTATTTTGATTACAATGATTAGAGCCCCTGTTGCTCTGTTTTTATTTTGATTACAATGATTAGAGCCCCTGTTGCTCTGTTTTTATTTTGATTACAATGATTAGAGCCCTGTTGCTCTAATTTATTCCCCCCCCCCCCCCCCTTTTTCCTAGTCGATTATCAAATACCCCTTAGGCCTCTGGGTCTCTTTGCCTTCGTTGTGGTTTTTCTTTCACAGATGCCTCCTCGTCGTTCACAACGCCAAAAACGTCCAAGTCAACAGGCCCTAGAGTCCCTCGTCTCTGTGCCAAGCCGTCGCCGTCGCCATCAGCAACCAGCAGGTGACCCTGGTCAAGTGCACGAAGACGGACTCCCAGTGCACGAAGACGGAGTGGGTAGTGAACATAGGGGTGATGCTTTGCTTTTCCTAATAAAATTGAAAACAGTAATGAATTTTAAGCTTTTCAATTAGAGAATTTAATCATTGGTAACAAAACAATAATTTGCCAGACAACTAGAAGTCGCAGATGTACGGTTCTAACATTATTATTATTATTATTATTATTATTATTATTACTATTATTATTATTATTACTATTACTATTACTATTACTATTACTATTACTATTATTACTATTATTATTATTATTATTATTATTATTATCATTATTAATTTTAGGAAGGTTCAACTGTAGTAAAATCATACCTTAACAATCACTCTTACATTCTTTTTGCAGCTCGTGTATCACATGCCCCAGTTTCTGGAAAAATATGCTAGCACTTCAAAATTAAACTGTCAGCCAGTGGAAAAAAAAGAAACTATGAGCAGTCTTGCATGTTCCACTGTGGTACACAGAAGAGAGGTCGGCAGTCAAAGTACAGCGCACAAGTAATGGAGAAAGAGAATAGAACATTGTTTGCTAGAGTCAACAACCTGCTGTGCACCAAAAGAAGCTGCAACAGAAAAAGTGAAGACCATGGCAGCATAAACTACCTACAATGACAATGAGGAAGAAAGATAGGAGGCAATGTCAAATAAATAAAACTAGCTCAAGAGTAAGATATTTTAGTGTTTACTACCACAGACTGTATATTTCATGCATCTTGCAGTATTTTGGTGACCTGGTAGGATCAGGCTCATTAGCATACCTCAGTGCCTGACTATCACCTAAACGCGTAATCTGATTGGCTATGCAGGTGTCATTTATCAATCGATAGATGGCACCTGGAGATGGCACAAATTTATCAAACTTAATGAGCTAAAAAAATTTTTTTTTTTGATAGATCAATCACTGAGGTATGCTAAAACAATTAGACGGCTCGCTCTCGGTTTCTATCGCATTTGATAGTTGGCTCGGGGCTTTGCCCCTTGCCAACTATCAGCCAATAGAAACCCCGAGTTTGCCGTCTAATTGTTAAATAATTGACATTACCATCATCGGTAATGTTTACACTGTAAGGGCCTAGTTTTGTACTCTAGATACTAAGTGGAGTGGAATTACATGGTTGCATTGAATTTTTTTCAATTGATTGAAAACTGTACCAGTATTAATTTGTTGGTCAAACTTCATTCTCTTATTAATTTTTTTTTTTAGGTTCAAAAGTTACCACATGTGCATGGTGTTAACAGACGTGTGACTCAGAAAGATCCACCAGTAAAAGAAAAACTGCTCAATCTAATAAAAGTCATGACCAATGCACAAGATTAAATAAGTCTCCCTCTAACAAGTCTTTGGCAGCTCATAAATATCTTTATTATCAACGTGATTTGAGTTCATGAAAAAGAACAGACTCTACACTTTATTACTGAATTTGCCAAAAGAGATTGTTATGACAATACAGACTAACTACATTTTTCCGACCCCGACCATGGACTGACTCGTGCCTCTGAGGTTGATATCAGTCCAACTATATTTTTTGACAAGTGTGATTCAAGAATGAAAAACAATATTGCTGATTGTTGTAGCTTATACATTATTCAAGTGATACACTGATAGTTATCAGTTGCTTGTATGGAGGGTAATAAACTTGGACCCACAATAGCAAATGTGATATTTCTTCTTTTTTGGCAGACATTTTGAATGACTAACCAGACTACTTAATAATTAACAACACGATGTTTACATTTTCAAGATGCTAAACTCATCTACTTTCTAGAAATATATGGTTATGTATGGCTTGGATGGGAACCTAAGCTTTTGTTAGCCATTTTCTCTGTCCATGTCAATTTTTAGCAAAAATTAGTAAAAAAATGAGGGGTTAAGAAAACTTGAAGTTGCAAAATATTTTGCCTGCAATGAAAGGAAATATTAAAAGCATTAAATAAGACATCTTCCTTTCTCAAAGTTCGAAGCTTCAACCAGCAACAATTTTCACATTCCTTTTCAATTCAAGGAATCTTGAAATTTACGCTAAATTCAGCCTCTGTGTGCCACTTTCTTTAATCGTACCCAGACTATTGAACGACTGCCGGTCAGGTGGTATCCTCATCCCTCATAGCCGATAGAGCCTGAGGCCTAAGTGGTGTCCAGTTTCACATTTCTGATCCATGAGACTTCAATCATGCGCTCTGGGTACCGGTATTTTTGTTCCAGTAAATTCGAAATTGAAGGATTTTGCTAGTAACTTTTGGCATAGAAATGTCCGAGCGGGAGCAGTCGAGATCGGTAAGAGGCCTTCAATTCAATTGTTCAGCAGCGCCGTATTTGAGATTTAAAAATTGGAACTTTAACTATCCTAAACGATCCTTTTAGCTTACATTTAGAGATGTGGACATCGCGGACTTCCTAGAAGAAATGGGGAGTTACCTGGAGGGTCATTTAGACCTGTTAGATGCTGTAAGTAAAAGTTTTGTATTTAATTGGTATATATATTTAGTAAAATGAGGAACTTTACCAGGAATTTGGCTCCTGGGTGAGGAATATTGACAAAGCAACTTGCGACTTCAGTGCACCAAAACTGACTATAATACGGCAAAGCTGCCTCAATCATCTCATCCGGTTCGAGTAACAAAAATTGGTATATAAAAGTTATGTGTATACAGTAAATAATGAAAGAATCAAAGAAGCTTTACTTTTGGTTTGTGTACTATGTTGCCAAATGCAAAGAACTTGTCAAGGTATTCATGCTGTGTAGCACTTTCAAATGGGCTGGGAATGCATTTGGGCTTAATAAACATTTCTTTTCATTTGCACTCATTTTCAGGCAAGGCCACCGGCAGAAAATGACTTTGTTCGTTGGTAGGTAGTGATTTTTGGAGTTTTCATAGCTGAAGTATTTCAAGCTTGATGCTTGTTTAAGCCGTCCTGTGTTGATTTTATGATTTCTGTCACCTTTTCAGGGATCAGATGGTGTTGCTTGCAGCTCTATTCATCACTGAGCAGCCCACATTTTGGGAACTGCGGGAAATTGGTAAATATTTATTTTGAGTTTAGCTAATATCGAGACATTTGAAATTAAGAGGAATGCATGTTTAAGTAGTTTGTCAGAATGCAAGTTGATACGCAGCCAAGGTGACTTTAGCGCGGTGGTGAGTCTCTCAAGTAGGTAGCCTGCAGTTTTGTTCACACATATAAATGTTTTAGTGCTGCGAGTTAAACCAGGCATTTTATTGAGAGGTGGTCGAACTGAATAAGACACATGCGGACATGCTGTTTTTTTTGTTGATGTTGTTGTTTTAACTCTCTAATTTCTAATCAGTCCGATGCGCGCATGCGCGCACCGGTGGTCAATTCTCCTTGGGGTACACCAGCGACAATTGACCTGACGAGTGCAAATTTACACTATTCACTCCCCCAATACAGCTAAATTGTTACGCCGACAATTTCCCAATCAGTCGTGCGCTTTTCCGCTTAGCTTCAACCAAAGTCCCTCACTGCCACCAAGGACAAAAGGACTATTGTCTAATGGCACAATGGCCAAAAGTTGAGCCTGAACAATAGACCATTTCATGATACAATGACCAGGGTTCTAAAACCTCTTTAAAGTATGTGTAGAGTTTGGGCAAAAAAATTACTGTCACCTGCATGACCCAGCTAAGACTGCGAAGTGAAACATTTGTTGGTTGAGCTTTGATATTTATTGGTTAAGGTAAGTTACTGAAAACCATGAAACAATTTTAAGGAACTCAGTGACCCAAGCCATGGAGTTTTAATTGTTTTGCCCAAATTATTTTATTATTGACTCAATGAATTATTTTTATTTTAAGACCAAACCAAATATGATGGCAAGCTGCGAGATTGATGAGGGCGATGATGAATGGACTCCACAGATAACTTACTAGATGATATTTCTAGTGATGAGGATGACCGTGAAAAAAGTAAGAAACAAAAAGGTGGACAAAGAAAAGTTTTAGATAAAGATGAAGGTCAGTAATTTTTAAATGCCACTACACTAAATTGGACACTGATGTTAGGAACAAAGTAAAAAATTATTGCAGGGATGTACTTGTAAATAGCCCAAACAAAATGTTCCTTTCAATTAATAATATTGTTTTCCTATAATATTGATATGATCCATGCCTACAGAACCTACAGAGCCTGCATCCATGAATGTGAAGACCTGTCGAAAGAAAGTACCACTTTCAAAGGCAAATAAAAACCGTAACAAGGTAATCTTGGAGTCCGTTTAATAAACATGAGTCCTCTGATTAAAGAAATTTCTTAAAAGTGTGATGAATATATTTCATTGCGCTTGACTTAGCAGTAAGTAAAAAATAAGACAGTGCATGTATGTCACTACAGTTTGTTTACAGTACATTTACATTGTAGCCAGAGGGTTAGAGAAAATATATATTGTATTTATTTACAGACTAAGAAAATGGGTGACTGTAGAAAGTTGGTTGAGGTTTAGAACTTAAAGAACTTGCTGAGCGGGACACCTTCTGTTGTCAAACCTCCAGTAGTCACATGACCACCACTGCAGCCATCTCAAAGCCCTGGGACTACAGTGTCTCCAGGCCCAGGTCCATCGTCCTCATCCTCATTGACACCTCTACCACATGCATCACTCCTATCACGCTCGCCACAAAACAAGAACATGTACAACACTAAATGTGATGGCTGTAGAAAGCTTGAAAGAAAAATGGACAAAATAGACGAGGAATTGCAGCACCTTAAAAAGGCCTTTCAAAAGGTAATCAAAATGCCACTTTTCACTCACAACAGCGCCTTACATTGAAATTGACACAGGAAAATGTAAAACAAAAAGTTAAAAATAAGTAGACAAAATTTGATGAGTAAAAAGGACCACATCACAGGAGCAGTGACTTCCACAGATTGAAAGTCACAACCACGATAATATAATTGGACTCTTGAGTGCCTGGATTAGTCTTAGTGTAGTAAATTTAGAGAGTGTATTAAATTAATTTAGTTACTTATATCATTATCATTAGAACCTCAACAATCTCTTTGTAGTTAAATAATTTAGCCACAAGAGATCCTGCCAAACTGGCACCATTTACACCACAAACATTAAAAATTACACCAACCAAAGAGGAGGGAGATGATACTTTTCATGATAAACATGGAGCAGACGACTCATCACCCACAGAGCTTAGGGCACCTACAGTTTCCAATACTGGCGAACAAGAAGAAAGTGCTTCCATCGCGGCCCCCACCACCTCCAACACAAAGAGTCACCTTGAGTGTCATATTTCCAGGGAGCTTAAATTTACAATTCCAGCAGATGTAAGTGCTCAAAATAAATTGAGTTTGATTTATTGCTTGGATGTTGTGTGGCTTGGACTGTATCACCAGTCAGGCATACTAAAGTTATCATTAATTCTTAAGCCTTGAGAAGGTGGACTTATTATAAAGAAGGAAGTGGGTGCGAGGTCATTTCAAATGACCAGTGTTTACCTCAAGACTACATGTAACTTAAAAAACAAGTTACAATGTTCAACCTACCATGGCAAAATGATCTCCTCAATGAATACCAACTTTTGTTGTAGAGAGAAACTGACATTGGTATCCCTGTGTTTAGTGAGCCAGGCTTATAAAGGAGTGTTGATGGGGTGTGCTTTATAGAGCTTCAATTTATGGTTGATACACAAAGGGTATATTTCTCTGTTGATTGACAGGATTTATATCATTCTATGTTTTTGGGACCTCTTTGGTGTCCATCAGCCTGAGCTTAAAAGTATTGGCCATGTATATGCAAGACCACCAAGATTTAGTTACACAGCTGTCCTCGGCAAACATCAATTAATCTACTTACAAATGCTTACATCATTCGTAGGATCTATTCAAGTATTTCGCTTCATTTCCTTTTGGTATCACTTTGATTACCGTATTTTTGTTTTCATTTAAGAACCGCCCACTTCTGCATGCTGTTATTTGTGTGTATCTCATGAGTAAGGAAAAATAAATCATCAATAAGCTTAACTGGAGCTTATATCATTAAATTACTTTTAGACCAGTGAGATCCTTCACTGGGACTTAAAATTCTTCTTTACTTTTTGGGGAGCTTAAGGGCTGTTGTCATACCTAAACAATTAAGTCACCAATAACCCTTTCCCCCCTCCTCCCACTTTTTGTCACTCCATATACATGTGGCTACATGCATGACTGATAGGTTTTATTATAACCATTTAGACTGATTATACTTTTAGCTAGGCATATTTGCACTACAGCAATAGTTGGTGCTGACCAATCCAAAAATTGGTTAGGACTCGATTATTTGTGAAGGAATAGTCCACTTTTCACGGGGCCATGCAAAACAAAACGCGACGGGGGCAATTTTTGGACAAACTTCTTCTGCATTTAATGAAAACCGATGAAACATCCCGTGGATTAAAATAACCAAAATTGCTATAGTTATAGCTTTTGCATTAATCAGTTAAGGATACCGGGCCCTATAAGTACAGTGGTAACTAAACTTTCCCGCAAGATCTTTCAAATAAAAAAATTGAAAATGAGTGAATATTTGCCGAGAAATTAGGATGTAAGCGATTTCTACGGGAAGTAAAACTTTGCGTGACAATTCAAGTGCTGTTTTCTCAAATTCTAGTTTTCGCTTGAAGGGGACACTTTCAAGAGTCACAACTCAAAAGCGATTCAGCCGATTTTAGTCAAATTTGGCCAGATTCTAGAATAATCTATAAACAACAAAACTAGTGTCGGGGAATTCAATTATTCGAAAAATTATTCCCCTCACAGTCATTTCTGTGCGTTCCCTTCGCATGGTTTTCTCGAAGTTTTAAAATTATTCTGTAATTTTTGAATGAATTCGAATTAAGGAAAACCCTGACACCATTTTTTACCCCTTAGGACACTGACCTCGAGTAAAAAAACAACTTTCAAAATATGGAAATCGTATTGAATTAGATCTCGGGAAAAACAATCTACACTTTCAAGTTTCAACTGCGCGGAAAACTCGGGAATTCATTTTCTTGAAAAATCGATGAAATATTCGAATAGCCAGTCCTATAAGCTTAAATTCAATTTTGTTTTTGGGTAGCTGTGATGTAACCGAGAGGCACTACATCTCTTAACTGTTAAACTATTTACACTGTAGTCAGTATATTTACTATTTTTTTGTGTTGATCTATAGGGTTATGTGTATTTCTGGGACGAAACCAGAGCAAAGAGGGGCTCTTCCGAGGTTGCGTCATGCTTGTTGAAGCACATCATTGAGAACAGCACAGGAGCAAGGTACAATGCTGGCTGCCTTTTCTGTGTAATTTATTGTGATGCCCCAATAAAAAATTAAAATTTGTAGAATTTATTGAAAGCATAGATTACCTCGACATGGCATTTCACTTTACAAATTATAATATTTTGCAAAAATTGACTTTCTCCAATCTTTATCAGCTTGCATGTTCAATTGATTCTAAAAACGCTTTAGAAAGAATGCAAACAAAACCCGTTTCTCTTTCTTTTTTTAACAGATCACTCGTCACATTTTCCGATGGCTGTGGTGGGCAAAACAAGAACTGTACCATAATTTCCCTTTTTCACGACATGCACAAAAGGGGAGTGTATGACATAATTAACTATAAGTTTCTGGTGAGGGGTCACACTTTCCTCGAAAATGAACGCGATTTCAGTCTAATAGTAAAGAGAAAGAGGACCACTGAAGTCTTATTGCCAGGCGATTGGACCCAAGTCATCAGGGAGGCCAACTTAAAGAAACCATTCATCGCAACAGAAGTGGAGCAGGGTGACATGAAGTACAAGATGGGAAAAAAGTACCAGGATGGAAGCCAAGTAAGGATAAGGGAAATGCAATGGATGGATTTTGGGTGCAGCGACGAAGAGGACGAAGAAGGAGTAAGACTTGTGCACCACCCCAATGAGATCTGGATCAGAACCGGTTTTTTCCTCGTCAGAGCCGTGGAAAAAACTAAAAATCAAAGAAATCCAGACCTTAACTGACCAGCCGGACAAACTCTACCGTGGCAAGCTCCCCCTCAACCCAGCCAAAGTAAAGGACCTGAAGGCAATGGCCTCCAAATACATGCTGGAGCCCCAAAGAGAAATTTATTTACAAATGGAAGGTGATAATGAGGATAATGAGTAGATACAGTACCAGATGAGGTAAGAGAACCCATCCCCTTAAATGGACCGCTTCCAATTATAGTTTTTTGAGATCCAATTTTAGCTGCTTCGCTATTTTGAGAGAGACACCTGATAGGCCAGTTGTAATGACGTAGCTGTGTGACCATGGGAACAAAAATCACAGCGAAGCATTAAACTTTAAATAGATTAAAAAAACTATTGTGGGGCACGGGGATGGGCCCTCTTACCTCATCCTCTCTAAACAGTACCCTCGCCATTTCGAACTCAAATATATTTCCCTTAAAGGGTCTTTTTTTTTCACTCATTTACTGTCAGTTATTTCGAAACATCTGCAATTTCGAAATTTTTGTTGTTTTCCACAAGTGGTTTCAATCAATCATTGAATAAATAGTTTACATGACACGAAAAAAACCTAGGAGTAATAAATCTCCCTGGATATTTTACTTGCTTTCGTCCTTGAGTGGTCTCAGATCTATTCCTGCAGAAGCATTATAAGTAGGTTAATAATTTTGACAATCAATCTCAAGCCTATTGCTGCAGAAAAAGTTTAAGTTTAGAATTTTTGAAAAATATTATAGGTCTAAGGAAAGTCCAGTTTCCATATCAGGTGCCGGTTGATAGCATAATAAAATGAATTGCATGGACGGTCTTGTCACTAGGACAGCCATACATTCCGCTTGTAAATAGCTATGTATAATAAATTACATGGACGGTCTTGTCACTAGGACAGCCATACATTCGGCTTGTAAATAGCCATGTCTAATAAATCACATGGACGGTCTTGTCACTAGGACAGCCATACGTTCCGCTTGTAAATAGCTATGTCTAATAAATCACATGGACGGTCTTGTCACCAGGACAGCCATACGTTCCGCTTGTAAATAGCTATGTATGATAAATTACATGGACGGTCTTCCCACTAGGACAGCAATACGTTCTGATGTAAATAGCTATGTATAATAAAACAAATTACATGGACGGTCTTGTCACTTTTGATAAATGAAATACATACGCCTGTCAATCTTTGTAAAGATTAGGCCAAAAAAGGAATGATCAAAGAGGGGAAAGAGTGAGCTTACAGCACATGGGATTCATCGAGATGTGTTTCTCAATATTTTCTCAACCACATGCAGTCGGTGTTTATTAATGGGAACCAAGTGTTTAGCATAATCCATTTATCAAGAAAGCACTCCTAAGGGGGTCGGTATCTGGACAGTGACATGTACATTTGGTGACACTAACATGTACATTTGGTAACGAAAAAAAACAGCAGAAATTTTTTAAAAAATTACAGCAATATGACTCGCAAAAAGTTTCATTGCTCAGGAATGGGGGGAGGTGGTCCCAAGATCTCTAGGGCCTTCAGCACCTATAGCTATCAGTCCTTGGCTATTTGGTTCTGTTTCTAGGCAACAAAACATTGCCTGGTGAAAGTCACAGTGATAAATAGTTTTTGAAAGCTGGTATCCCTTTTCAAATCACACGAGAAGAGAGAAAAATTGCATCAAAATTAAGCTTAGAACACTCTTTCAACTTTTGTAACAACTTCATTTAAGACTAATCTATGTAAAGTCGTATGCTAACAACACCAAATGTAAACAATGATGTCAGCAAAGATTATCCTATTGTTATCTGGGATTCCAGGCCACTCTTTCAATCCTACAAAATTTGAATAAAATTTCGATCCTTTGGGAATGGTCACATTTAAAAACTGTCGTACGTTATGTGAGTTCATTGACTTTCCAGGAAAGTTTGTTTTCAATTAACTAACAATGGAAAGTTTAGTAGAGAACTGGTTTTGGGAGAAATATGCACTGGAATCTCACGCAACTCGCGGGCCACCTGCCTCATTTTCTTCGACGTGAAATAACAATTTGCTTAGGATTCTCGAAAGGGTTTGTAGCCGCGTGTGCGCGCCAAACTCACCCACGCCATAACAAGGGTGTACGCGTCAGCTGAATGAGTCAAAGCGTCTATCAAAAGCCGCGCGCGCACAACAACAGAGGTGGAAATGCAGCATAAAATAAAAGCTGCAAGAAACATTCTTTGACTTGAAATTTTGCTCGGTGACCAAGCCTGATTTTTTTTTCATGCGTGCAACGTTCAGTATGCCACTTCACATAGTAACGTTTGGGAAACTTATCACGTACAATTTTTTGATGAAAAAAAAAATCCTTTTTCGATATAACACAAGATCTAATGGGTATCCTTTTGTCCTATTGGCAGAGGAGCTAATGAATTTAAGGCGCTTTCCAACAAAACAAACCTCGGATGCACCGCTACTAAAAGAGAATACTTTAGTATTGAAAAGCAAGCCAGATACATTCAACGATTCATTGCTATTTAATCACAGCTGTCGAAAATATTCCTGTTTTGCCGTGAGAGTGCGCTTGTGTCGCGCAAGCGGCCGCCGACCAAACGATAAACAATAACTTTCACTGATGTACTAGTTACTTTTATGGCGAATAATTTTTCAACAAGCATGGATGTAAGAAGTTTCAAAACGTTTTACTACTCGTGATATACTTTTCAAAACTCGAAGTGAACTTTCGTACCTCCACGCTGCAATTATATGAACACCAATTAAAAAAACACCAAACTATTTCATTTCACAATTCACCTCTGCGAAAGACGCAATTTATTGTATAACTACAGCAGGTCATAGAAATGTAGGTCTTTTCACATGTCTCAAGAAAGCGCTTATGCCCTCTAGTCCAAAGTTAACTATTGCTAGGTAACTTCAAAGTTATCAATTATTTCTGTGCTGCCAATCCCACTTATCTTGCGGACCTCTCAGGAAATAAACCATTCCATTCCTGTGAGTTGTAATTTTGATCCATATTTTTCTATCTATATTTCTATTTAGGGTTTGCTGTTGTTTTAACAGTAGATTAGGACACAGATTTTAGATGAAGGAGATCAACTTCATTCGTGATGAGCGCTTGGGTCTTGTGGATATTTTGCAAACTCGACGAGAGCAACTCCTGGAAGTTCTGAAAAACATTTCTTCCATCTCGCTTGAAGATTTAGGCAAGGTGCTGGAACAATACTGTGTCATAGGAGGGGGCATCGTTTTAATGGTGGACAGACTCAACGATATGGAAGAATTTTTCTTCAATCAACTTTGAACGGTTCTTCTTATGGCTTCGCAAAACGGCTCTTTTCAGAGCCAGAACAAATAGGAAAGTCTTGACCAATGTTACCGTATTTAAGGATTTTTAAACCTATTTTTGATTTGCGCGATTTTTAAATAAAAATCATTAATCAAACAATGCAGAACTGGTCATCTAAAATATTCTAATTAAAGAGAACGAGCATATAACAAAACATAGCCAAAATTTTATATCTAATACCTATCTTTTGGTACAATGTAGTGAAAGCAAAATGTATCAAATTTTTGAAATGGCAACATGCACATTTGGTGACGAAACAAAACAGCAGAATTACAACAATACGACTCCAAAAAAGTTTCATTGCTCAGGAATAGGGGAGAGTGGTCCCACGATCTCCCTTATCGGGATATTTAATTAATTAATTAATAATTTATTATTTATATGGCGCAGGAATCATAAACAGATGCTCTCACGCGCTTTACAATAAAGATATCCTAAATAAATATAATTTAAAATGACAATGGCAAGGTCAATGGCTAAAATACAATTCTCAATAAAGGTCTAAGGCTTATATTCTGTGGACGAGGCCGCTCCACCCTAAACCTGAGCCACCAAACGTAGGCCACAAACAAAACTAAAGGTACAAAAAGGGATAAACAAAGAAGAATCAAAACAATATACAGAGAAGAAATGAGTCTGGGAACAAAGTCCGCTAAAAACCAAATAAATTTATAAGAGTGTCATTCTCTGAGTCCGTGTGTGAAGTGGTGACCAGATGCGGTGGCGTAGTGGAAGGCAACGTAGGATGGAGGCTTGAATAAAATAACCTTGTGAGAGTTCTAGTGGTAGTTATAGCTGTTGTTGGTTGAAAAGAAGATACTGACGGCGACTGGATACAAAGTTCTGGATAAAGAGGAAATTTAGTGCAGTTGATGTGCTTTGGCCAGGGAAGACGGAGCTTGTTAAAATGGCAGATGCAGTGGTGATACACATGATGACAAACAGGACGGCATGGCAATAGTGTTGGAAGATCAGTGTGGCTCATTGAACAGAAAGGCAGGTGACTCAGGCAAACAAACATAACAGTGAAGTGAGAACATTTCATGTGCACAAGAAGCATAAAATGTGTCCGTAGTTCCTTTCCAAGTTCCTTTTGACGTGCGATTGTAATGGTGGTATGGTGAGTTGTGTTGGCGCCGAAAATGCTGTTGCACATGGGAACTACCATGTTCCTACACTTTGGCATGTCCTTGGTAACCACAGGTTCAGCCGTTAAAATTAATACCACAAGATAGGACAGGATCGCTAACATTTTGCTGCTTAAGGACGCCAAGTTCTGGTTTGGCTTGGTTCGGGCGTTAAACAAGCTGTCACGTTGATGACGCAGGTCTGAATTAGCTTAACTGCGCCACGTGCATCATTACTAAAAAGAGTCGCTTCCGGTTTTCACCTGTTTCCCGTCCAATGAAAACCTGGGGATTTTAACTGTGACAGCTATAGATAAAGATGCTTTTATTGCAAGGAAAGTTTCTTTGTGCTGGCATACAATGTGTGATTTCTGCACCTCGAAACAAGGGAACTCTTATAGCTGAAAACGTAACCACGCAAAGGTCACAGCCTACATCTCTCATAAAGCTTGGGGTTTCTGTATTGAAACGAACATGAAAGAGTGCACCATTTTGCAAACTTTGTTCAATTTAAGGTGCCAAACGCTCTACATAATCTATGATAACTGCTAGTATGTAGCTTAAACATAACATTTTTGCGGCCTATGTCCCAACGTGACCCTTGTGACGTCACCAACAAAACTATGAAAACAATGCGTTAAGGTCTATTAGGAAATCGCGCCTATTAGAACATTGACAGCATAGGATTTCAATACAATACATATTCTTATTGAGAACTTTCGTTTTTGATATAATACGCTCAAAAACATGACTTCCGCGATGCTACAGGCGATGTTAAATTCGTGTTTAGTTTACCGTCGATAGTCATGCCACTTCTGTCGAAAAACTTCAACTTCTGATCTCTTGTTTTCCTCTGTTTATCTTTTGATGTTTCAATGAATAGATGCGTCTCACAAATTTTCACCTTAACAATACCCATACCCAAAATATTCCTATGATTCACATTCAAAATGTGGCCTGGGTAACTCATGCGTATTACGGCTGTTTCACTGATATCACACCACACTGCTTGTTTGTCAAGCAATAGCTTCGCCTTCAACACCGTTCACGGTAATTTTTATTTAGCAAGACTTCTTGACAAGCAGTAATCCTTTAAAAACTTATAAATGCGAGTTTATTTCTTTTGCTATTGATCAGCTTGAGGTACATGACGATCAAGTCAGAGATTTTTTGGAAGAGCTGATAAGCTTCCTACAAAATACTATGGTCTTTGACCAGGTGAGTAGAGTTAGCTATTAAGCTTGTTTACTTTTTTTAATTCATGTACGCCCACAACACCACGCAATCGATAAATAACTCAATTGTTGTCATTTTCATATTCCAGACTCATCCAGACATGGATTACATATAGAGGTGGTAAGTAACTCGCCGGTACTACAGGCGAGCGGAGGCAAGCACGAAGTGCGCGCTTCCCAACACTCGCCTAAAAAACACAATAAATATATAAATAAATTTGTTCTGCAGGCTGAGAACTGGGGGAATTGTATTTAATTTACATTAAAATTCATGATCGTTGAATAGAACTCAAAGCCACCTGAAAAAAGGACAGTCAAGCACTGCAAATTTTATAGGTTGAAACTCCCGTAATTGATTTTAAAGACCACTCTTACTTGTTACAAAGGTGGTTCGTTACAACTACTGTCCTTGTGCACACTAAACCGGGAAATGATGGTTCCGTGGAAAGAGTACGATTGAGTTCGGTAATCGAACGAAATCGAACTTACAAACAAAATAAAAAAGTGAAAATGGTGTTGAAAATCAATAACAAGTTCTTGGAGGCTCGAGTTACCTCAGTTTACCGACCTTACCCGGTTACGACGATTGCCGCTTCGACGTAAAGGTCATATAATGAGGCCCTAAGAATACTCGGTGTTGACTCTATCAATTTACTCGCCAATAGGCAACCATGTGATGTATCAGGCGATACTGGGATTTTGACAGACTAATGGAAAAAAAAGGCAAGGGTACAAAAATTAAAGTAGCACTCCCAAAATTCACTTCAGCTAACAATCCTAACATTAAATTTTGCGAGTCGTTTGGTCAACTTTTCATTGCTTATATTTTTCCTACCTACATGCGTGACTTTCCCTTGAATGACAAGATTTTGCATTCACTCAGGAAAGTAATTGGCATTTAAAAAGCAATCGATCTTATAAAACGTGTTTCTTACTTTATATTCCAAGAACTTAGTTTTTAATCATTCTCTTTAGAAGATTAGGTTATTGTCAGCAAAACTGCTTTAAGCCGCACAAATTTATTTGGTAACTCTATACGCAGAAGGCGGTAATTTAATTTTCGTCGCGGGAGGACTATTCAAAGAAAAACGATATTTTCTACCATGTTGCAAGAGAAATCAGCCTGTTCACATGAAAATACTAATCAAAAGGGAAGCTTAAGGCATGTAAAAAAGGAGGAAGGAAGAACAAAAAGAGGCGCTCTTACATTAAGAAGATGTATTGATTGTGTTCCGCTTCGGGTGTTTGATAAAACAAAACACGCAAACGTTCAGCAAAAATTAATTTTTGCTGAAAAGTTTATTTTGTAAGTTACGAAGAAAGCCGTGCTCTTTCTGTGTTTTAAGTGTCTTTATACAGATGGGCATAGAGAAGATTTTTTGTTTCTACTTCCTGGTCATAAATGTACACAGAGGTAAAACAACCGACGCGTTTCATCCATGTGGCAAGTCGAGAAACGGCTGGTGTTTACACCTACGTTGGTGCTCGATTTTTTCAGTTTTTTCTTGCGCTGGACTTCATTCGTAATATTTTGGCAAATTCTGTTTTAGGTCATGTAAAAAGGGAGCATTTACACTTTCTAGCTTAAAAATAACGGTAGTTTGGAAGTGTAGCATGATATGAGAGAGGATATTATTTTCACTGATTTCAAGTTATTTACCTGGGAACATTTCTTTCATCTCGCTTGAACGTCTCAATATAAACTCGAAAATTTCACCTGAAAAGAATCATTTGACAACTTAATGCTAATATGGGGAGCACTAAATTTTAAAGCTAATTATTTACGTGTATAAAAGCATGAGAGGAAACCAGAGACCTCATTGGCTTTTATCTAAAAGCTTCCGTGAACTGTATTGACACGTGCAAAGTAACAGGAAGAACATAAAGTACTGAAATAGCGAATTGTGTCAAAGTGCATTCCACACATCTTGACCTAGCGCACTCACGTTTCACGGGCCAAACTTAATATTTTAAGATGACAAATAAGAACAATTACCTGATCAAAAAAGTTCTTTTATTACCAGTATATTCGTATACCCCCGATGATATGGTCATCTGGAATATCGCAAAAATCACTCTATCTAAGGAATAGCAAACATTGCATTCTTTCCTTGGCAACTTCAAATGAAAAAATGTTCAGGTCGAGATAAAATATAGTTTGTAAGCAAGCACAAGAGATGCAAAAAAACGATTGTGAAAACATCAACTCGAGAAAAAGTTTCCTAGTCTTGAACGAGAGTTTTGAAAATGTACTAATTTGCATAATTTCAATCCGGCCATCGGGCACGTTTAGGCCAATTTCAAACTTTCCCAATTTTTGCCAAAATAAAAATTTGCTGGAACTTTTGAATATTATTTTTGAAAATAGTTCACCAAAAGGGTCTTTTGGGGCAAGTAAAAAGAAATTCGATTTTTTGCTTCTGTTGCCGGATTCTTGAAAGTTACTGACAACGGCTGTTAAGGATAATCATCTGCAAAAGACATGTCTAGATCGCATAAGAAGAAAAGACTTCAAGCCTTTGGAGAACACGCAATTGAGCTCAGAGCATTTCATGGGTAAATGGAAATCTGAAGATGATGCAGCTACTGTTCTCAAGAAAAAGTTCAGTGACCAACCAAAACAAATTGACAACCTTGTCTCCTATTCAACTGTTGGGATTCATGGTCAAGAAACTGGTTAAGGTGATTCCGTTGAATTGCATTGCGCATCCTTGCTGCGCATAGTTTTTCGCACCATTTACCGCGCGCGCACGCAGAACATTACGGGACTTCATTGACGTTAAGCTCGGCAGGAAAATAAATGGTCCTTTTCTTCTAAACGAGCACGGTGACCCCCATTTTTTAATGCATCAATTTAAATGCCATACGGTTGGCTACTATATATCGCGATTTAAAGAAAAGTTTAATACTCTACTTTGAGATATTTTTATTTGAATGCTTTAAAAAGCACGTATTTAGGTAGTGCTGCTTACGTGCACACGCAGCAAAATCTTTGATTTCTTTCATAATCTTAATTCCAGTTCAATGAAAATAGTTTGTTGTGTAAGATTAAAGTGAATTTTGTTGAACTGCTTCGATATTTTAATGCAAGAAATTAATTTTTCTAGAGATGACAGTTCCCTTGTCTGATCACTAGCGTTTCTACCATAAACCTCTTGGGTCATCTATTTACTATAATAGCCATCCAGGTTGCACAGAAACGAGCACAGTGACCCTCATTTTTTATTGCATTTTTGTAATGCTCATAACATAGTCATGAACTGGACCAAGTCTTAGACAATTTTAAATACTCCTTCTTTTTCAGCGGAATCACCTTAACAATGGATATTGTACAATTTCCAAGATGGAGAACATCAAGTCTTTGAAAATGAGTGATCTTTCAGTACCGGTATTAAAGGAAATAGAAACATAGCTAACCTTCTTAGCTCTACATGCAAACAACAGTAGCGAGTTTAGTGTACATTGAGATAGTTTACTCAGACTGTAACCACTAACTTTATTTGTAGTTTACGTGATCTTAATAGCTTAATACTTGTTGCTCATGTTACCTGCTTGCCCGCACGAAGTATTAGAAGTTACTAGGACACTAACAAGTTATAGTCAGGTCCCTTGGAGCAAAATACAGGTGTATGGAACAAATTGTTACGGGAGTGAAGACAGTGTTAAATTTGACATCAACACTTGTTTTGTTTAAATGCAAGTCGAAAAAATGGACAGAGTTGTTGTCAAAACTGTCCACTCTAAGGAATTGGCATTGTTTGCAAAGAACATTGTTAGGATTCTTTGCTTTGTTTATTTCTTTACAAAATTATGCGTGATATTTGTATTTATTGCAATATGTATATAAGCTACGCTTGTTTGTAAAATTATCCATCGTTTAATAATGGTTTTGAATTAAACTGAAATAATCAATTTCTATAAATCTATCTCCTGGTTGTTCACTCAAATATTGAGTACTGCAGAATGTTCTTCGGAGTACTTTGTCTGAGAATAACCAGGCAGGGTTCTGGCTAAAAGGGCTGGACAGGAAAAACCGTAACTTCTGTTGGCAGATTAACAGGAGGCAGGAAGAAAATCTTGTGGGATGTTGGTGAGAAGCATCCTTGTTGATGCAAAAGGGTTCAATTAATAACTTTCACATCACATCCTCCTTCCCTGGTGTATAGCATGGAATATTATACTGGCTGGATTTATCTTTAGCTTGGTCTCAATTATGCCAGACTATACAAGAAACACTTTCATCAGGAACTTTGGGGATGTTAATGAAACAGAAATTTTCCATCCTTTCATAATCTTCAGTGCCAACAAGATTTTTTTGTGTTCCTTGATGCATTGAGATCAGGAGCACAGTTCAAGCTTGTGATTTCACTAGCTTTCCTTTAAAAAGTTTGATTTCCTGAGACTGGTTGTCAAGCATATCCTGATGGGTCCTTTTCGAACTCTTGTAAATTTTGAGCTGTTCTTGAACATCTTCAATAGCAGCCCACGCATTGTCGACAATACTTTTTATCCCTTTGATTGAACTTGTACAACTTCGATTTCTTGTTTCAGTTGGCATCTTAAGAGTTGACATTTGAGTATGCAAATTAATAAACGTCTTCTCCATTCTGCTTTCTATGTTATTTAGCTTGCCTATTATGATCTTTAGAAACAGTGTGGAAACTGTTTCCTTGCCGTTACCCATTACACCATAATTTTATTTTGGCGTGGATTGTGATGCTGAAATTAAAAGTGAGAGCCACAATTCTCGCCATTCTGTCAACACTATTAGCATTAATTTAACAGAAACTTGAGCCATACCCCCGATGACCTCAGAAAGGCACAATCTACCACTGAAGTTATCTTAAAATCTGGACAGAAATTAATCTCAAAATTGACCACTTTTGCTTCACTTGATCAGCCCAACCAAAGGTGATGTCAATAATGTTCAGCTCATTAACACCCTACCAAATAAAAACCTTTCTCAAGAAATCTGCATGTTGTGAGCATGGCTTCAGGAAGAGAGAAGCACACTAAAAAGACAACTGAACTACTGGACAGAAAAGCACTTCAAATCATGACCAAAGAGCTGTATTAAAATACAGCAAACAGAAGCCAGAATGATAATATTCAAATTACCAGCCAACAACAACAATCACCCATCAACCAAACTGAAGAGAACCTGGTACCTGACTCTATTCCAAGAAGTCAAAAGCGCTTTAAATAAGTTATGTTCCTCCTTCACCATGTTATGTAAGCAGAGAGGAGCGAGTGCAACAAATTAAAAACGTCTCTCCAGTTAATGGTAAAAACTCGAATGATGGTGAATTTGCTAAAACAAGACCCATGATCATAGTTGGTAACCGGGTGATAAAGCTCACTTATCCAGGGAAGCTCTCTCAAAGACCTGTATGTAAATTTTTAAATCCCTGTAAACCACTGATGTAATTGCCAAGGCTGTTGGGAGTATCGGCCATGCAACTGATCCATCTCATCTCATAATCCACACCTTGGCTAATAATCTAGCAATGGACTTTGCCGAATAATGTGCTAACAAACTCAAGAGCCCTGCACTGAAAGTAAAGGATACGTTTCCTAACTAAAAAATTAGTATTCAAAAAATCATTCAAAGAGGAGAGGATATTAACTTAGATTCTAAACGCAACAAAATCAACGGGATGGTTAAGGTCAGTTAGGTCAATTTTGAAACATCTATAATGGGAGACCTGCCCAAACCTTCAGGCAGAATCCAAACAACAAAAATTTGCTCAAAACACTTCAACTCATTTTGCAGTTTTCTCATAGTGCAAATCAGCTGGTGACTAAATAACTGCTTTAAGGGAAGTGATAGGGCGATAGTTTTTTGCATCCCATCTATCCCCCAGCAGTCCATTGTAGACTTTTATAAGGATTATCAGACCAAATAGATATAGACTAATCTAAAACATGGCCAATGTCTTATCCAGGACACAAAAATGACCTAATCAATTGCATGACAGGATTTTTCTATTTTTGCCTGTTTTTCCCTCTAGGAGCATGTGAGGAAGCATGGAAAATTAGAGTAAGGCAGTCATTTTCTAAAAGTGGCTTGCACAACTTGCAGGTGGCTTTTAAAGGGCTACTGACAAGCAACTACCGGGCAACATGTCTACTACTCAGGGCCAGTGTCATGTCTTTGGGCTACCAAAGAATCATTCTGGTCCGGGGGTCATGCCCTGTTGTTCTTCGAACTTGAGACGCAGAGATCTCAAGACAACAGTTCTCAAAGAATGCATTTCCATTCCAGAAAGTCAGAAGCGCTAGGTTAGTTATTTGGTATTTTGCATCAAAATGTACACTCAATGATCAAGTATAACTTATTTGAACTGTGATATCTGATGTTCTTTCTGCTATGAGTGACAGATTTAGTATCAGGGACATGACCTGATCAACTATCCTTGAATCATGCCCCAAACCCCTAATATTCAAGCAAACAAATGCTCACCAGTTTACCTCGGCTGTTGATATATTTGTGTGAATTTTTTTGTTTTTGTTTTCAGCTTACTGCAGTTCGTCCCAAATGATTGATGGATTGTTTGTCTGGTTTATTGATTGCTAGATTTGTTATATTCACTTATTGGATAGTTAGTAAATTTCAAGATTGTAATGCAGTGGAAGCTCTCTAATAATGGACACTCTCGTAAGCTGACAGCTGTACTAATGACCGCCTTTACAAAACCCCATTTGTACTCCCATACAAACTTTGTAGTTACGCATTCCCGTAAGTGGACATTACCATAAGTGGCCACAAACTCTTTCAGGGGTTGTGATTTAGATTTTTTCTTTGTTTTTAAGCTCCCGTAAGTGGACACCCGAAAGAAAATCCCATTAGACTGAATCTTATTTCCATCAGTCAAACTCTCATCTCTGTTTGTCACAAAGATTTTACACTGCATTTATATCACACTATTGTGGCATTGCATAAAAAAATGCATTTCATAAGGTGGTATTTTTTTGGCATCCCCAATGTTTATTGTTAGCTGGGCAAGCTTCCCTAAGCGCCGAAAGGCTCATTGCAGCAGCAAATGGCCTCCCCACGACATCCACAGGAGCAGCAGTGTCAGTTCAACACACTCCCACGACAGCAACAGCGGGAGCAACAGCAACAACACCAGCGAGATCAACAACGCCGGTTACTTAGGTGTTGGAAGAACATAGAAGGATTTTCAGTTTCTGGCCTCCGTCAGGGCCAGTAGCAAGGTGTCCATCTAGAGCTAGTCAAGGGGCAAGACCATACTTTATTCCAAAAAACACGTTCACCAGGACGTTTGTTTGCCAGGTATACAGTGAAAAAGATGTAATTCCAGACGCCAGTGAAAGAATCCGATTGAGCATGGCCGGCTTGGGAGAGGCCAAGATAGTCTTTAACAAAGACAGGAATGCGCTTCATGTTCACGAAAAGATAATAGAGTCCTTCTCTGCCCTTGCTGAAGGAGGGGGGTATGAGATGTTAAGAAAACTGGAGGGAAGCACAAAGTGGTTGATGCAAATCCCTCACCCACCTAAGGGCTTCACTTTGAACAGGCCAAAGCTTTCCTCAGACCAACCCAGGGGGAATCTTGTGCTGGACGTCCAGAAAGATACAATGATATCAATATCTCCAGTAAAGCAGTATTCTGTAATGAGCTGGTGTCAGTTTCAAAAGGGCTGAGGGGTCATGGGTGGGTGTTATTGTCTATTTTTCTAAGGGATTGAACAGTCATGGTTAATATGGATGCCTTGAAAGGACACTATAAACTTATAATCTTACACAGAGTAAAACTAATTTCACGGCTTAATAATAAAAGAGGAAAGAGAGTTGGTATCGAACCCGGGTAGCCAGCTTGGTAATTACTCTTCATTTGCAGTACACTAATTATTGTGAGTCATTGCTTAAAACCCTAACCACTATAGATCAGCACTAAATCCGAAAATCGCTTTCTTTTGATATCAGGAAGTCATTTTTTCCTAGCCTGGAAAATAATCTGAGCCCCATTGTCGTGTGCATCAGTACTAGAACATCGAGGATTTATTACGTTATGTAAACTTCGTCAGCTGTCCAAGGTCCTTTTGAGTCAGCTCTTTTAAGCAATACCGGATTGAAAAGTGTCTTGGCTAAGACAGGGAAGCTTCATGAGTATATAAGTAAGGTCCATAAGTTTTTTTTAACAATATAAAGTTATGTGAGAAAAACTCCAAAAGTAAACTGCTGCAACTGCAACTTCATACCATTTGATAGGCATCACATGACCTCGTAACAGAATTGAAGGGCATTCATCAGATGTAAACAGCAAGGCAATTGCAAGGGCAACTGGTTTACACAATGTATTAAAAGAAATAAAAATTACCT
Source organism: Pavona decussata (assembly GCF_977016875.1). Taxonomy (NCBI): domain Eukaryota; kingdom Metazoa; phylum Cnidaria; class Anthozoa; order Scleractinia; family Agariciidae; genus Pavona; species Pavona decussata. The sequence goes on along the minus strand of NW_028145428.1, from coordinate 840,415 downwards.
TATAAATTTATGGCTTCCATCAATGTGCTATAACGACAGGGGCCCCCTTACGCTGTAGGTCGTCCTTGGAGTGATTGACAACCATCTCATCACAATGCCTTCTGGCTCAGTTCTATGCATGGATTCTCTTACTCTTGACTACGTTACTTTAACAGATCTGAATTTGAACTGACAGTAGATTCTGCAGTAACCTGCGTTTGGAAATTCCCTCTGAATGTCTCTAACCAAGGTGTCTAGTTCACTGTCGGTTAAGACCCCTTCTTGTGTTTGCACTGAAATGCCGTATTCTCGAATACATTGCTTTATTGTGCTCTTTGACACCCCCAACACAATGGCTATCTTCGATATAGAGATGTCGTAATCGATCATATATTCCAGCTGCTCCCATGGAATATCGAATTTTGGCCTTCCAACTAAACCACTAGGGCATCGAAGTTGTGATTAGCTCTGCTCTCGTCCACACTTTCTTACAAACTATTACAGCTGAAATGGACTGCATGATTTCACTGAATTGTTCAAAATGTAATAGATGACAGTTTATCTGCCGTAATCGAAGCATGACAAAGTCTACATCCCCACCATTTAGCAATCTTCTCCCAAGATCCATTTTATTGAATACACATTTTATAAAAAGGTGTAGTGACTATCACGTTTTCCTTAGGGGAATGTCAGGACACAATATAAGACTCCCAAAAAGGCTTAAAAACCGATGGTTGAAATAATTGCAAGCAAATCGATACTTACCACAGCAGCCACATGCCAATGGCATGCACTTCCGAGCATGCCCTTTAATATACCAGTGAAGAACAGTGGACTGGACTGTGGGATGTGGGCCGCGAGCCGGATTATGAACTGTGTTGCAAAGCTAGCTGTTGGCTTTAAGGGGGCCTCAGGCCGTGAAGGCATGGGGTCAATTTTATTACCATTTTGTTGCCAGCTAGTGGCTTAATTTTTTAAAATAACCCTTAACCGGATTTAAATGACATTTTTATTGTATACATTTTAATTTGCAAGGAAAGTTTGTGCAAGATTCCAGCCTCCACAACTGTGGCCCAAATAACTATAAAAATCAACCAAAAGTGCACAGAGGCTCAGCGACCTAAACTAGTTCAGTTTGGCTTGACTCTTCCTCTCTCCTTGACTCTTCACAATTCCAGCAAATCTTTACTCCACACATGTGATCTTCTGGTTTCCTTTTTTGGCGCGACACAACTTTGCTGCATTTTTTACATTTGTAGAATTTTTGACACACGGAATGGCCCTCTCTATTTGGTTGGCAGTGGTTGGCATAACATTCATCTCCGACGAACATTCTATGGCAGGTACCACACTCTGGCCAAGGTGCTTTCTGCGTGAACCCCTGGCATCCGTCTTTAGCAACATTTGCCGACCTTACTACAACGGTGTTCCACTTTTTTGTCGTAACCTTTCTTGCAATCCAAACACCAGTAGCCCCTTCCGAGAAAGCTAGAGACAAAAGTGATGATGTCAAAGTGATTTTTCAGATGATACAGGTAAATTTGTTTTTCTCATCACAGTCCTTTGTAGACAATGACGTTGAAATGTTTAGCAGACGGGACAATGATTTAGTAATCTTCAATCACGTTTTGAAATTTGGCCACTTCTGGTAACCCAGAGCCTCTCAGACACCAGCCTTTTGATGAATCGAATTCCTTGACAAATTGAAATCCATTGGGGATGTTTCTCTTGTAGATCAATGTCCGTTACTAAAGCAAGGGTGAGGCACAGAAAATCTTTGTTCTTAATGCACAGGACACATTGTTTGCTGTCTAAGAACTTAGACAATTTAAATCCATAGTGTTTCCTCTTGCACGAGGCCACTCCACCTTGTGGCATACCCACATGAACCACATGTACTCGCATACCATCTTGAAGGTTGACCTGTTCATTGGATTGTAAGACACGCTGTACTTCACCCAAAATCCTTTCTGCATTCAATTCATGATGTGGCATAAATGGCAATGAAATGGGATATTGCAGAGAACTTAGGAGTACAAAACGTACAAGATCAATGTCAGCCATACCTGACGTCATCTCGTCTACAAGGGAATCAAAAATGTTGCCAAGCTGGTCAAGTGACGGATGTTCTTCGGATTGAGGATTCAGTGTAAGGAGATAGTCAGTAGCAGTGGTATTAAATTTCCGCACGTTTCGGGAAGCCACTTCACGCAAGGTATAGTGCTGTTCAGAGGTCCACAGATTGCTGCCAGCCCCGAGCTGTTTCTCAGCCAACAAACATTCTGCATCCTCCAACTGTGAACGAAAGAAATTTAACCGTAAGTTATATCAGAAAACTCAAATTGCATACTAATCAAAAGTGTTACTTGCAGAAAAATGGTGCAGTAACGTTATGGCATAATTATCAGGGGTGTTACTTGCAGAAAAATAAAGCAGTAACGTCATGGCATACTAATCAGAAGTTTTACTTGCAGAAAAATAGAGCAGTAACCTCATGGCATACTAATCAGAAGTGTTACTTGCAGAAAGAATAGAGTAGTAACGTTATGGCATACTAATCAGAAGTGTTACTTGCAGAAAAATAGAGCAGTAACGTCATGGCATACTAGTCAGAAGTGTTACTTGCAGAAAAATAGAGCAGTAACGTCATGGCATACTAATCAAAAGTGTTACTTGCATAAAAATAGAGCAGCAAGTACCTGTGTTAAAGTTAAGTAAAATGTGCTTACTTCATTTTCCAGTAAATAATCGTAGGAATCGAAAGCATCATTCATTTCTTGTTCCCACTGCTCCATAGATTGTACCATTTCGTCATCCGTCAATTCATTGTTCAGGGTTGAGATGTCATCTTGCGCTACATTTTCAGGTAGTGGCAAATTTTCAAAAAGTTCGGGAAGCGCAGATTCCAGTTCTGCCAAGGCCTCTGAAACCACATCAAACTGAAGTTGAGCTGTCATAGTATCATCAGGGGATAGTTGTAAATCGTCTAAGAGTTCAGTGTCAGAAGAGCTTGTTAATTCCAGCACAAGCTTGTTGAACCAATGATTGGAAATGACAGCTCGTGCAATCAATCATTCTTTCATATTTTGAATATTTTCTTCTTCTTTAAAGAGGGAGTTTATAAATCAGACGTGAAATGGTACCATGTGATGCTGTTCGACAATGGGAAATAAAGTCATCAATTGTTCCCGCCATCTTTTAATTATTTCATTCTTGTTCACTGAGGTGATGGCTTGCACTGCATATGTATCAACATTTTCAGTGGTAACAGGATTGTCAGCGATGCTCGGCTCTAAGGTTTTACTTTAAGACACACTGCACGAGTCTGTCCTTTTATTAACAGGTTTCGGACGTGTGAGAAAGGTAGGATCGAAATCCACCAATCATATTTTGCACTATCAGCTGTTTTATTCTTATTTAACTTGTCACACTGGTTTCTTTTTATTGCGCGTTCAGCGTTTTCTTTCAAGAAAAACAGCAAAACGTACGAGCTTTGTTAGAAATCGGATCACATTTGTATGCAGGAACAGATACTTGCATCTGATTGGTGCTCACCATTTCACTCACCGTGCCAGTGCAAAAAGTTGTTCCCACGGCGGTCCTGTAAAGACGTTAGTAGTCCCGAAAAGACGTTTGCCCTTTAGTAGAAATTGGATCACGTTTGTATGCAAGAACAGATACTCGTCTCTGATTGGCGATTATCGTAAATCAGTTTTTGGCTATTTCGACAAATAGGAAGAAGAAACTAAAAGGAGAAACTAGAGATAGAGAATACGAAGATGGAAAAGAAAGATATTGAGATAACAAGGATTGTCCTTCGAATGGTAAGTATACGAAATTCGTGTTGTATATTTGATGCTTTTCGAATTACAGTAGTTCCCACGCTTTCAAAGACAGTTTTAAATACGCGTAAGATTGTTTTATTTCTTACGGTTTACGAGTGAATTCTTGTGCTTTAGTATAAGTTAAATTCTTTACAGATTCGCGAAGAAATTTGTGCCTTCAAAAGCTTCGATTAGCTTGCTATAGATTTTAACAGTGAAATGTGCTTTGTTTCTCAATAAGGTTATCGAGCAGTGTGCGTTGTAAAGTTCATGTGCTTATTCTTCGTTTAGATTTACCATTGAGTTCTCTTGTGCTGGTTTGAAAGTGTTTGTGTTTAAATCATATTTCTCGAAGCACGTTAAAAGTTTGCAATGTATCTATAATTGTGCGATTTCAAAGAGCACGAGCAAATTGGTGTGCTTTGTTTCTCATTGAGGTTTCGAGCAGTGTGCGTTGTAGAGTGCATGTGCTTATTCTTTGTTTAGATTCTCCGTTAAGTTCTACAAATGTTAGTTTGAAAGCGTTTGTGTTCGAAGCATGTTTATCGAAGTGCGTTAAAAGTTTTAACATCAAGATTGTGCGGTTTCAAAGAGCAGGCGTTTAAGTTTCTCACAGGTTTTCGTACGTTCAAATCTTTTCCTTAATAGCGTTTAAAATGGCGTGCTTTGTTTCGGACTGTGTGTTCATGTGCTTATTCTTCGTCTACATTTACCGTTGAGTTCTTCTTGTGCTAGTTTGAAAGTGTTTGTGTTTAAATCATATTTCTCCAAGCGTTAAAAGTTTTCACTGTATCTATAATCGTGCGATTTCAAAGAGCGCACGCAAATTGGTGTGCTTTGTTTCTCATCGAGGTTTCGAGCAGTGTGCATTGTAAAGTCGATGTGCTTATTCTTCGTTTAGATTCACTGTTGAGTTCTGCATTTGTTAGTTTGAAAGAATTTGTCTTTAAATCATATATCTCGAAGCGCATTAAAAGTTTTAACATTAAGATTGTGCGGTTTCAAAGAGCACGCGTTTAAGTTTCTCAAAGGTTTGCCTACGTTTAAATCTTTTCGTCAATGGCATTCAAAATGTCGTCCTTTGTTTCAAACTTAATGTATTAAATACCTTCAATTGGATTGTTAGAGATTTTACGAAACTCAAAGTAACATTTCTTAATTACTGAGCAAGGCTGGAACCTCCCAGAGTCTGACTGTTGTAGGCAGAGTCGGCATGAAAAATTGTGAGAGGCTGTGGCGCAGGACGCTGGTCACAAGTTCAAGCAAATGCGCCCACTGCCGAGCAAATTTCCAAACAGCCTGAACGAATGAGTATATTCAAGAGGTGGACCAGTTTATGGATGAATGCAGAAGAATGGTAAGTATTTTAAAACATTATGTGCTATACCTTATGTAAGCTTGTTTCTAGTTATGCGCCATAAAAGTAATTCCAAAGTATTTAAGAGGATGATACAATGAATTGATCTGATCTTGTAACACATGAGCTCAAATATCCATACGTACTCAGAGGTGTACGTGTGAATGATGATTGTAGTTATTGATGAGGGTTCTACTGTCAAGACTCAATTGAAAACTAAGTAAAATTATTTTTAATTATTTTTCCTTTATAGGTTTGTGGTACCCTACACCCAGAGAATGGTTTTTTTTGGAACTGTGCCCTATGTACATATTTTTACAAAGCCGGAACGGAGCTACATAAAAGTGAAATATACAGTCTGTTTAAAAAATTGGATGAGTGAGAAGAATGCCACTGTAATCATTGTCTAAAATCATTAATAAAGCTAACTAAATACTATTTATTACCGGGAGGAGACTAGTTTAATTAATGTGTTTTAATTTTCTTATTTTTCAATTTTTCAAATCTTTATTTCTTATTTTTGATTAATGCGTAAATAGATTTAAAGTTGCCTTTTTCCTGTTATTATATATTACATTTTCCAAAGTCACGTCACGTTAAGTTTTTTCGTAAGTATTTATCGTAGGTATAGGTATCAGATTTTGTAATATTCATTCTTATATTAAAGTTTATTCTTCTCCCACAATCAGTTGTCTCCTTCACTGTCTCCTTCAAGGGTTAAAAAAGTTTCTTGACACACCAAGGGGTAAATGGTTCCATACACCAGTCATGTAAAAATGTTTGTCGAATGACAGCCTTGATCCAAAACTCATTGCGTATCTTCAATTTCAGAATCTTGTTAAGTTGACACGTAAATTTCTTTTCGTCGAGAAAATAAAATGAAGGCACTTTCAGTTCTCCAATAGTACATTCCATTCCATTTTCCTCCCATGATGACTCAATTGTTTTCCGAGGGATGCTTTCATGACAAACATTGTCCCAGTTACAAGACAGAGTTCTCAAATAACTGTAAACATCGCATTTGTGAAGTAAGCGCTTCCATATCCAATGCAAACAGTTGTTGTTTCATAAAGTTTTCCATCGCTTTAAATTTTTACGTAAAGAGTTCGCTTTCATAGGAAAACTTTAAACCAGTAAAGTCAACTTATAGGGAACGGTTTGACGGGTTTGCCTAGTCTGAGATTTTAAGGAGATCATTTTGAATACTTAATTGTGTTCAAAACTGGTTTAGTCCGGTTTTTCTAGATTCAACTTGTTTGACCGTGACGCCAGTGGTTTCTCATTGGTTCTCAACTTCTCCATTGTTTCTTTCCCTATATATTTACTATACCACCCGGCTGGTCGGGCGGAACCGTACCACCAGAGCACAGTACACTTGACTTATAAACAACAATCTCCAATTTCTACCCACACTTGCATCTCATTAAACCCCTCTTCCACCTAGATGGCTTGCATCTCATTAAACCCTTTCCCTATATCTACCTTATGTCATGTCAACTCATTCAACGTTTAAAACCGGTTTAGGTGACCCCTTAATCTGTTTCAATACATGAATAAAATTGGTCTAGTCATTGGGGACATACTACTTATGATCTCCCAGGTCAGCCAACGTCTCATCCAGTGGAGCCAGTCAAGCAGCCCCTGACGTTTCAAATCATGGAGGGTGCCAGCGAGAGAGGAAAACAATCGACAGCTGGCGATACAGCTACAATGTGAAGAGACAACGTGTTAACGCAACAGCCTGGCAATGTACCATTCGACCTATGGTAAGAAATTCATGAACTTTTAACTACAACTAAAGTTCCATCCACACCAACAACCAAAATTTCATTTCATTGACATAGGATCCAAGTAAACTTTAAATTATGTTTTCATTTGTGTAACATCCGAAAGCGTGTTTATGAAGGAGACAATTTTAAACATGTTTAACTAAAGGGGCATCAGAGTCTAACCTCAATAAGGTTCGCTCTGATGAAAAGTTATCCATTAGGTTTGATTGATTAGGTTAAGTTAGGTTTGTTAACGTGGAACTAAAATTTGAAATGAAACAAATTCTCATTACTGCTTTACCCTTACTCTTTTTTAGGGCAACCGTTGCAAGGCTACCGTAATACAGCGATCATCAAACGAGTTTGAAGTGGAGAAGAAGGACCACAACCACGCTGCACCAGTCAGAGCAATGATAGCTACTAACATAAAGTCCCTTGTCAAGCAGGAAGCCTCGAAAGACGTCTACAAACCGGCATCAGAGGTTATCAATGATGTTCTGCTCCGCGAGTTACCAGACGCTCCTTGCCCCAGCATACCCCGTCTCGACAGTCTCCAACAAACTGCTAACCGCGTCCGTCAACAGCTGCGGCCAAAAGACCTGAAAGACTTGGAATTCAAGTTGCAGACAGAACATATCCCTGATGGCTTCTTTCGTGAAGATGTCAAGGTAAGCATTACTGGCTAAAGTAAAATAAGTATGGTTCTTAAGAGCAGTTTGTACTTTTGACTCCAATTCTAAATGCGAGATTTTTGTTAGTGCTTAATAGGCTTTATCACGGTTTTCGACGCCATTTTTTCCCTAAATTCCTTTTCCTAGTGCCGAAAGTTTCCAATTCATGGTGTTTTCAGAAGCGATGTTTTATAAAAATTATTTGACAGCAGATTTCCATACAAACACTGTCATTGCAAGCCTGCTTGTGTACCTGTCATTTTTCTTTGAAACCAATTAAAGGGCTTAAAAATTATCCTTGTGTTTCAGATACGTGGATGCCGTCATTTAATCTTCGCATCCGACAGGCAGTTAGAAGTCCTTGCCAAATCCAAAACATGGTACGTGGATGCCACCTTTAAACTGTGCCGCCACCCGTTCTTGCAGCTGCTGAAAGTTAACGCATTCGTAAAAAACAATGACCGTGTTAAGCAAGTTCCCCTCGTGTTCATCATCATGTCAGGGAGGAAGAAACATGATTATAAAGCAGTCCTCCAAGCAGTCCTCTCGATCCTGCCGAACCAACCGAGAGTAAAGAAAGTAACCCAAGACTTCGAAAAGGCCATGTGGGATGCGATCCGTGAAGTGCTGCCTAATGCTGAGCTGATGGGGTGTTCATTCTATTGGACACAAGCCCTATGGAGGAAGGTTAGTATGATCGATTAAAATAAAATCTTAGAGTTAAATCAATCAGCAATGAACACTATTCACAGCACATTTGTTTTAAGTTAAACTGTTAAGGAAATTTTATTTGGCATTGGGGCTTGTTACAAATTCATTTTCAGTTTGGGAAATATTACAGTAAAAGACCAGTTGACTGTTAAGCCAAGCAAGATCAAGCAGGTTCTTATATGTGGGTAACAGCTAAATTATTGTAAACAATTTAACCAAGGACTTTGACTTTGAGATTGCAAATCTATATGATGAGGAAACACCAAACTGCAATTACAAATTAAGCATTATCTAACATAATGTTTCCATTTCTTCCAGGTACAAGAGCTTAGCCCTCAGGACCTGTACAGTCAAAACCATGGAACACACGACTTTGTCAGAAAACTGATGGCTTTGCCATTCCTGCCCGCTGACAAGATTGAGAGATGATTCTATCGGCTTCAGCGACGAGCGACGTATTACAGAACTTCACCCGCTACATCGTAGATCTCAACTGCCCCTGTATGTCCTTATTCAACTACTTCAGAAGGAAGCGTCACTTGTGTCTCTTCAAATCCGACTCGTGTCAGACAGGAGGCTTCGGAGACACCAGCGATAACTTACTGCAACATGCAGAAGAAGCTGTTATGGAACGACTTCGAGGAAGGCAGCAAAAACTCAAAACACCTGCTGGAGGCCTGCTCTCACTTATTGATGCAGTGATGACAAACGAACAACCAACGGTTCTTTTAGGAACAAAAAAAAACCGCTCCTTTAGGAGCCACCAACCCTACAAAAGACAATGACCAACACATCTATTATTACATAAAAAATTCCAACCATACAGTAATTATTCTGTCCAAAACGGAAAATCATTGTTTGCATCATAATATGTTCAGTGACCTGGCAAATTCTTGAATGTGCTTAAACCAAGATGGCGGTTAGTTTTACATATTTGTGCTTTGTGTTTGTTCTGGACCTCATTCTATCGCAAAGTGCTTGCAATTATAAAACAAAAACAGTAAGAGCTGTTTTATTGCAGGTACTATAAATTTTTGAGCTTGATTTTTGGGTTAAAAAACGTCCACGTTCATCTGTTACACGAACGATGCGATCGATACGTTTTGGTCGAGTATGCTCTTGCAGCAGAGCCTTCTTCTTTTACAAATTATTACTTTCTCAGCACAAAAAAATATAAGTTTTCACATTGGGGGCTAATCGTCTACAGTACATATTGGGGGCTAGTTGTCTATATATCGGGGGGCAAGTAGTCTGGGGCTAGTTGTCTGGGGGGCGAGTTGTCCGACATTCCCTCGAAGATATAAACTATCCTATAAACAGTTATGCATGAATGGACAGACGTATGTGCTTCTCAGTATAACAGCTGTCACTGCATGGGAGACGTGAGTTATTCAGTCGCTGATTTTGGTTTCTTTGACTCCGTAACTTGTTTGAAAGGTCACATGCAAAAGGCCCACAGGATGGAGACTTTGCAAACCTGAAGTACAAAGCAGATATGGCCGTAATCAAGCGAGAAGTCGTTATCCAGAATGGGCACGATCCATTCAATTACGCAAAAGGAAACTTGACCGAGCACAGCTCTACCCGCTACAGGTCACAAAGCGTGGGATTAAAAAGGAGGATCTTTTTCTATGTAGAACAGCATTGCAGAAATAGGTCACAGTAAAAGGTTTAAACAGAGTAAAGAAAGTCTACAGATACACAGCATCATGGCCATTGACGACCTAAATGGTTTGAAAATCAAGAGTCGGCTACTATCTGGCTACTGCGACAACTGCATTGAGGACAAGTATGAGGACTGTTTGAATCAGGGCTGCAAACAGCCCTGGGAAGACGTCCCACTTGAATCAGAGGGATTTTCAGCAAGAAAAGTAACAAGGGGTGAGACAGGAGAGCAGCAATCCGCCATGAAGGATCTTGGCACCAAGAGCTCCGTAGTGGCAATAGCCTCAGGAGATCTGGGCGAAGATTACTACCTTCTACAAGTTACAGGTCAGAGGGCAGAGATCGTACAAACCCTAGCCAAGGATGTTTGGGATGCGTTCTTTCCATAAGGAGCTGAAGTCATTTGTGGCAACTTTCTGTTGCCGTCTGTTGCCGAAAGCCGTCAGTACAAGGTAGACCAAACTAGGAAAGCAATCATGCATGCAGCCACAGTGCGGTTCTTGTACACAGTTATTTTTTCTTTACCTGGTGACATAGCTGTTGTCAGTGAGCAGGAACATTTGGAAATTCTCAACTCACTGGACAGCTTTTAAGGACAGTGCCTACTAAAACTGCGGCAAAACCAGAAAAGGTAAATCAGACTTTCTGTCTCAGTTTGGCAAAAGCTGCAATGTTCGTTTTTATGCAAGCCTATTAAAAATAGAAAATCATTTCTGGCGATTCTTCTGAGTAGAAGCTTAAATTGAAATACGATTAAACTGATAATTCTTGTGCATCAGAGGACACAAGGACTTATAGACCATCTCAGTCAACAACCTCGTTCTTGTTGTCAATGAGAACGCCCCACGCGGTCAGTGGCTGCTAGGCAGAGTGACAAGAGTTATTCCTGGAACTGATGGCTTGGTTCGAACCGCCAAGATCAAGACAGAAAGCTCAACACTTCTGCGCCCAATCTCTAAGCTGCGTCTCTTGGAGGAGTCAAAGTAACAATGAACAGCCTGAAGTGAATCTGAACATTTGAACATTGAACTCTCTTTTGAACTATAGAAGATGTTTGTTGAACGCTAGTTTAAGTTTAGCTTGTTCAAAGGGGGGAGCATGTTGAGGCCCGCGCTCAACACCCGCTTTCCGCTCAGCGGCCTTCCTCTCGAGGACATTCAACGTACCCTAAGAATTTTAATTACTGACGATATAACAGGATCAATCTCTGTGATCGTCGCCTGTCTTTAATCAACTCGTGCTTTTGGAAGCCCTTTTTTCTTCCACCTTTAACGTCCACCTTGGATCATTCACTAATTAACGATACTAAGTAAGAAGCGTTGTCAAGTTTTTATTAGTGATTTGCTGTGATTTCCATAGGCTTGTGATGTTATTTTTGGAATTTTACCGTGAATCAGGCAGCCCCTGTGACCTCAGTCATTTGTATTATTTGCAGAATAAAACAGAGTTTTCAGAAGATACCCAAGCCTCCTTGGTCAATTTTCGTCCAAGTTAACCTTTATCACATTCATATCGATTTGGGATAGGCCTCACCTTTAGGGTACCTATTCATGAACGGAGAGGCTCTTTGGGAATGGAGGAAGCTCCACATTCCAAGTAAATTATTGGATACACTGCAAGACAACTCATCTAGGGTTGCTGGTTATAGATTCTTATCCTCTTCTCGCACTCGCGTTGGCAGCGACGTTTACAACAGGGTAGAGTACATCACAAAAAAAGTATGTGATACTAACATTACCAGTCATCGACATCGAGCATTAAGATCGCTGAACTGGTGTTCTATTGCTCTGCATCCAAATGAAATTACTGATGGTCCAGCAGAGGTGATAAACGAGCTGAAAAAGAACAAAGAATTGCTGATTCAAGAAAATCAAAGATTGAAAAATTAACTAGAAAGTAAGAACTTCATTTCAAACTTGTTTCGCCTTTAATTGACAAATACATGCACATGTCCAAAGAAACCACGCCAATTCTGATTTAACAATGGGCTACCATGATCAATAAAAGCGAAAGCAATAATTGCTTTGATGTAACATCAAAAAATTAACCAACATTTCATTTCCCACCTTATATTCCCCGATGGCCAAGTTGCCGATTTCCTGGAGGAACTGGAGAATTCCTTAGAAGGCCACATGGCACAATAAGATGTTGTAAGTAGAAATCACTCGTTTGAACATAGTACAGTAGAACTTCATAGGCATACATGAAATGACAAATTTCTGGGTTCCCTGTTTTACTCTTTTTTTGTTTTGTTACAAGCGTTCTTTGTCCAATACAGAATAGACTTGTAAACTATCACACTTACTTGTATAGCTTTATATAAGAAAAAAAATGCATGTATTCAGACTAAATCGTTTTAACCTGAACCAGCAATTTTCAGGCAAGACTGGAGATGAATTCTCTGACTAGATCGTTAGTACATTTGGATATTTTGTATGCTTTAAAATTTAATAAACTTTATCTGCCTTACGGTTGTCGCCAGCACTCACTGTTTCTAATGTTATCTGTCAACTTTATCCAGCAGGGACTGCATAGTGATCCTGGTAGTGATCTTTCTGGGAGATCAGCCTGCCATAACCAACTTGTTGCAGGATACCAATAATACCAGTGAATTTTTAATTTTTCAGTAGGTATTTGTCCAAATGCAGTCAGCCAAACACTGATCGACTGGAGGCTTTAAGCTACAAATTCTATGCCCCTGTCCAATTTCTGGTGCTTCTGCCCACATAATTATACTCCGAGAAAAATCGTACTGCTAGTAATTTTATCTACTACGATTTTTCTGTAGGTCCAACATCATAAAGTGGCAGGGGTTCAGTAGAAGGAGAGGAGAAGAGAAAACAAAGAGTAGAAAATTGATAGAATTGACCAATGCGAGAGTGAGAGTTGAGAGATACAGTGTAAGTAAATAAATACGACGTATAAATTAATTTGTATCCAAAAATACTGTCTCAAATGTCATGTTGGTCATTAAGTTTTATTATACTTGGTGGCTTCTAAAGAAGCTGTTTTACTAAGTAGAAATTCAATCCCTGCACGTTCTTAGTGAAATGTCTCTTGATAAACTTGACTTGGACTTGCTCAACTGGGCGGGAAGTTGCTTTGTGACTTTGCTCATCCCAGAAAGCAGGTGACTTGCTGAGAAACAACTTGAAGACCATGGGAGTGTCAACGATACCGCCAGTGCCTGTCACTGTCGAATATTTCTTTAGGGAAGACTCAAGGCCAGCCTGTATAAGGCCCTCTTGTATGGCAAGGTACTGAGTTCCTTAGAGGTCCAACGGCATATCAGGAGACAGCGACCACAGGACTAGCTATAAGCCAGAGGAGCTTCAAACCCCTCTAGAACAGAAGAGCAAGCCTTTCTCAGCATTCACCCATGCAAAGTAGATCAAGAAATCTGCTTTCAAAGGTACTGATAGATCTTCGGGAAGGTGTTTGGCTGGTTCCCATGTATTTTCAGTTGGAGAGTAGTTCTTCCATTTTACTTCCTTGCACTTGTTTCGCGACCATACGCCCAACTCTGCAAACACCCATGACAGTGGATTTTGCCCTCAGTCAGTATTTTGAGCTGCAGCCGAGATCGTGAACATCATTCAATAATGATGCGTAAAAGCCCAGTAGATGTCTCAAACGCTTCAACGTTTTTTCAAGCCACTGAGTGGACTGAAATAGAACTTGACATTTTATATCTTTTTATCAATCAAATGGATCCAAATGAGTAGTTCCAGAAAATATCCATACTCCCCATGGAGGGGATGGGATTTTCCAGGGGGGGTGGGCCAATTTGCCTAATTTTCCGGTGGAAAAGGGGGTGATCAGAGCGAGACTTGCCGAAACTGTTGTTTAAAATCCAAGACCGAGACCTTAACTACTTTTTTTAATGTGAGCCCGACACCAGCACTTCAAAAATCCGAGCGTGAGACTTAGCACTCTGTGCCTTGTGCTTATCCTTTGATAATCCGGAACCGGCTAGTTTCCTATGGAAGTTATTAACTGAATAAGACAATCAGTTAAGAATTATCCAAGCTTAAGGTATCAGCCACCCTTCAGGACCATCCGCAAGAGGATCGCTGCCATATTTGAGGTTTTAACCTTTTCAAATAGATGTGCTTAGGAGCTTTCTGTTAAAGAAAAAATCAGAAGAAAATATTATTTCTGTCGAAAAATATTGGGGGTAAAAGATTTTTTCTCGTTAATTATCTTTATTGTTGACAAGATCTGTCATGCCTGTGTCATATATCAATTAACTTGCCTGTGAACTAGTAACGTGATACTAAGTGCGTGCTTCGACACAACACGTGCAAATTGTCTTCGTGTTGTTTATAGCCTTAAGTATTCTCTGTGTATATTTAGTGTTTGCTTCGGTAAATATGCCGCCAAAGAAAGAAAAGGTCGTGTCCATTTTCTTCATCCAAACCAAGAGTGGAAGAAGAAATCCAAGGGTGAGTTTGACAAAAAATGAGCCACAAAATTGGCAGAGAGCGACAAAGGCTCATTTTATCGGCAAGAGAAGTGGCTCGAGGAGTTGGATATTCAGAAAAGCGAAAATGCTGCAGTTTCTGAGAGTCCAAGCCGCTCCAAAATCCAGCTTGAAGAGCCAGAAGAAGAAAGCCGGTTAAGCTAATCAATCCCATCTTCTGATGGAACGTGGAAACCAATAAGCAGTCAAGCTATCGTATCGAGCGAAAAATTGCTTAAGAAACTGGACGAGTCTGTATCTTGTCAATTTTGCCAAGGAAGAGTCCAACTCATGGAAAATGTAGTGACTAAGCATGGACTTGGTTCTACCTGGAGAATCCAGTACGAGACTGAAAGCTGTCCGTCGCACAAGACAAATTCTGTTTTTAATTCTTCCAAGAAGAGCAGAGCGTTTGAAATAAACCGGGCCTCAGTTCTTGGCCTTCGAGCAATCGGTGGTGGACATTCAGCGGCTTCGCTTTCGTTTGTGTTGATTTTGCACTGGTTTTCGGCATCTTTACCAACCTAGCCAACATTTCGAGAAATAAGCACAATATATTTTTATTGTTACATGAAAACCGTATGGTTGTTTGTAAATCAAACTATTACTAGGCATGTACGTTCACTTACTTCAACAAATTTTGTCTTTTGTCCACACCCGATGTAATTGAACTGACTGGAAGCAAAATCATTATTTCCCGCTGCTTGCCACAAAAGTTTGTTCCTGTTACATGTTACCTGTCAAAGTCCTATTGTTAGAGAAAATTGATCCCTCTCTGATATCAATCAGAATAAACATTTAGGTGTTATGATCTCATTCCAGGTAGGATGCCGGCAAAAACGTATTTTCTATTTTATCTCTGAGCCAAATTTTGCCGATCAACTCGTACGTTTAGAAGTCCAAGTCAGCAGCCTTTCAATCAGTTGGGCTCAATTTTGGCGAGTGATGCCATATCTCTTTTCTACAAAACCGTGTCTGCGAATTTTAATAGTCCTTTTGATTATAAAGCTAGAGCTTTTTTTCCACAGGGAGTGTTGACTAATTGCATTCCCCAACTTCATTTGCTAATAAAAGAGAAACAAACGCACTTGTCAAAACTCTGAGACACCTTTTTTTAGTGGAACGTGTTGAGAAGCGAATGCGGTGTTAAGTGTTTTCTTCCGTTTATTTCCAGTGGGAGTGGAACATGATTTATAGAGACCTGTACTTTTACAAAAAGCGTTCCAATTTCGAAACACATTTAAGTAAATAGTTTTTGTTAGTTCAAATCCATAATCTGGAATTATTAAGCTTTTAAAAAATATATGGTTTATTTCCGTTTTTATAAAAACAACTAACGCTACAGCGATCCGCGCGCGGACGGTCCTAAAGGGTCCCTGATACCCTAAATGTTTCACAGTAGCGATTGCAATGCCTGTATCACCTTGACCAGGATGTCTCTATCGACAAGACTATGGTTCTATTTTAATGTTGTCTCTCATTCAAACAATATATAAAGAACAAACCAGTGAGATGGGGGATAAAACTGTGGGTCTTGCGCGAGGCCAAGACTGGCTATGTCTTCAACTTCCAAGTCTACCTAGTAAGAGAAGAGGGAGCTGTAGAGTACAAATAACCTCGAAGGGTGGTAAAACACCTTGCTCCGATTCAGGACAAGTATCATAACTTATATATGGACAATTTTTCCTGTGACCCTCATCTTTTTTTCGAGCTTGAAACCAAAAAAGTACTTGCCTGTGGAACCATAAGGGCAAATCGAAAAGTGTTCCCCAAGAACATTGCCATCACCCCTGCGATGGTAAGGAGGATGAATCGTGGAGATTACATCTGGAGAAGCCATGGACGTCTTGTTGCCATGGCTTGGTATGATAAACGTCCAGTGTATATGATCTCCACCATCCATCCTCAAGAAAGCATAGGAACTCCAACTACAGTTCCGCATCGCTCTCAAGCTGGCCCTCGTGAACTAGTACCATGTCCTCCGGCACAGTGTGGCTATCAAGAAAACATGGGCAGAGTAGACCTTGCTGATCAAATCCTTCAAAGCTTCTCTGTTATCTGCAAGTCTACGAAAGCCAGAAAGAAGCTCTTCTACTATGGTCTTGAAGTCTGTTTGCTGAATTCATTTACGACATTCAAGAAAGTGAACCAGATGCCTGAAGATTTCCTTTCATACAGATTCCCCATCCTTCGTCACTTGTTGGAGGGAAAGTGTTTTTGTGGGAGGCCTGGGTGTTTGTCAAGCCGGCCTCTTGCCAATGTAGATGCAAGGAGGCAAAACTGTGTAGTTTGTGCTAAGGTTGTCTCCGTTCAGAATCTTAGCAGGAACCTGAAGTCCGGAACAAACACTGTTTATGTCACATGTGACCGTAAACCATTTTGCCTGCTTTCCCATCGCAATTGTTGGGAGAAATGGCATACACTTGTGGAATATTGGAGATAGTTTTGGGCCAATTGATTGCTGTTTTGAGTTAACTGAATAGTCTATTGACATGACTGAATAATATTTTCTGCGCTTCAGCCTGTCATCATTGGAACTGTTTCTGGATGGTAGTGTTTCCCACCATAGATGGTGGACTCTACCATTTGTTGTAAATGAGTGATATTCCCTGCTTTACACAAGCTCAGGATTTCAAACAGTCATTCCCAGTGGAACATTGTGCTTTTACAAAGTTTTGTTATGATTTTTTTTTTTATGTAGTGAGGAAGTTCAAATTTCTTGAAACCCGAAATTTTGGCCACACCTTTGGTTGTCATCATGATATTTAAGATAATAAAAAAAAAGTTTCTAAGTCCCTTTGTGAAGATATGATGTGTAATAAGAGTGAGACTAGCAAACAACACATCACACAGATTTTTTCATTAAATTTTAATCAGCTCAAAATATTTATGGTAGGATCAATGGCCAATTAAATGTATTCTGAATATAAGGATATTTTATCCTGAGTAAAATGACGTATAGTTTATAAGGGGGGGGGGGGGGGGTAACATTTAATGCTGAGGACTTACAACCAGATTTATAAACCAGGTTTGCAGGAAAAAATTGTTCCCTAACAAAAGGGTTAAGCCGCAAGTCTCACGAATGGTAATTTTAAGTTTCTCAAATTGCGTTTAGTGTGAAGATCTGAATTAAATGGTAGTTCCAGCACATTTTCGCAACTCACAGCGCCTTGAGACATATTAACCGCAAAATTAATAATCAACTTTCATACTTTAAAAGAAACGGAAATAGTTGTTTTAGTCATGGATTCCATTTTTAAAGGTCTGCTTTTGCACTGATTCGCCCACGTGGAAATGCCTTCACGTAAGACCAAATGCAAAACTTGTATGCGCAAGTGTGGGACACAAAGGTCTTTAAAGAAGCATAGAGAAAAGACAGCCCACGTTAACCAAGAGGCAGACATTGAATTTTTCAAGCAATGCGGAACTGAGCCAGTGATTTTGCTAGTGCCAAATGAAATTGTACCATCATAACAAGCGGCCTACAAAGAATTCCTAATCAGCATGGCAGAGTTGACCAGTTCTTCTGAAATCCAGATGTTAAAAGCAAGTGGTTTAAGATAGACTTAATTATCGTCCCCACAACTTACTTCAAACAAGTGCTTTTCACTGAGGGAATCGCACCATTCGTCTCCGCTGAAGAGTCATCTATTGCGCCTTTCTACAATGTTTATGACGAGTCCATTCTTAGAGCTGTTTGATTCAGTCCAGTATCTTTGAAATCGAAGGTTTATTTTCACCACAACAAAAAGGTACCTGCTCCTGTGTCAGACCTTACAGCCAAGGAGAAAGTGGCCCTTGCCTGACAGCGCGCTGGCACTCTTGGTGAGATGACAATGTTAATTCAGAGAAGCCCACAACTCTGCTTCAAGTAAAATGCGAAGAGGGAGATCGGCAGCGTACCAGAGAATTTCAGCTTATTCGGTGGCCACATGTTTTCTCTCAGTCAAACTTTGGACATATGCGTCTTAGATTCTATCTTGAGCACATCGAACTTACCATATTGATGTAAGTTAAATCCGAAATAATCTTTATCATTTGTAATTGTGCCTTTATTGTATGTTTGAGAACAAAAGAAAACCTGCATCACGATATATAGATTTTCTACTTAACAATTCAGTAATTATATAAAGAGATGATAGTCCAATAACTGTAGCAATGCAAATGGTATTCATTCCTGTAATTCATAGTTTATCAGCTTTGCATTGTTCCACAACTTCCGCCGACCGGAGTTACTAACTTGGTTGCACACTATTGAGCTCTGTCGATACCAATGCAGTTACTTTCATGATGTCATTGTGGGTTTTAGATTAGTAATAACTTTGGAGTGATTGTTCACATCTTCGACATATTTTACACCATAATAAACTAATGATAAATATCATCAGAACGTGAGCTGACAATCATTTAAAGCTCAGAACTGAACTTGTTGTCTCTCATCTCAAAACTACTATCGTGTCAAAAACAGCTTAAGTGCTTTGACTGTACAACTAGAACCAACTTCACTGAGGACTTGTTTGGTAGCCACAAAAAACTAGGTCACAACAGGGAGTTATTGGCGATAGTAAAGCCAAATTTCCAAATATCAACCTCCTGTTTGTATACCTACACAAAAAATTATCGAAAAGGGACAACACAAGCCAAATGCTATCACCACAGCAGGGACATAAACAGCAACGTTTCTCTTCACGCAGCACCTAACACATCTGAACACATATATCCCATCAATGCTCATTGGTCCTCCTCGCACATCAACTATCTTGTGGACTCAGCATCTGAAAATCCAACTGGTTTTCTTCTTGATTCAAAAGATGCTAAGTGCATTGTAGGTGGTAAAATCTTGAAACCAGGACAGAGCTGGGGCACGTTTGAAACACTGACCAGTCCCACAAGACTGCAGTTACTCCAATGACTCATCTCTTTATGGAAACTAAAACGGGTCCTTTGTGAGAAGATACTGATCTCATCATACCTGAAACAGACGTTGTACTCAATGTAACAAGAACTGATAAGGCTGTTACATTAATAAATTTATCGATGACTGAACCAGAAACTGTTTTTAGAGTATTCAACAAAATATTTTATTTGCATCCCAAGTTTATATTATTATTTTTTTACATTTTTTTAAGTACCACACCTTATTTACAACACTAACATTGCTTACGATACTATCATTATCTACAAAAATAAAATTTTAGGAATAGCGTGACACTACTAACTTAAAGCGCACTTCCTATGTAAGTACTAAGCTAAGTTTAAGTTAAGTTGCATCCCAAGTTTAGACATATTTTTTAGGAATCCAGAGACCGGAAAGTGGAAAGAAATTTTTGGTTTTATTGTCGACAATGGTCCTTCAGAAGCCCCAAGTCCTTTTTTGGTTCAGATGTTGCTTGTTCGACTCGTTAAGTTTCTTGATCTTGACAAAGTAAGTCAAAGATCATTTGCCGAATACTTGAGTAAGAGAAATTTTGAAAACAAGATGTTATCAGATCATGGACCGTTCTCTTAGATGACGATTTTCGAGGGAGCATCACCAGCGAGCAAAGAGCACACAGAAAACATGGAGCACATGGCTGGAGAAATGGTAAATTCCATAGGTACTGCAATATTCAACAAAGAATGCATCCAGTGCTTCAGAGGGATTGGTAGCACAAATAACTTTATCTTTTGCAATGAAGAAGAGCTTAAAGCGTTCATGCCATTATCTGATAAAAGAGAAAAGGAAGGCCGCACGCCATACCAACCACATTCAAACAAGATTATGTCGTACCTTGAAATCTCCTCCCTCTTGATCTCCGCACTTAATTGCGCTTTAGGATCTGGCTGCCTCTCTATAACACAAAGACGTGGTATCATTAAACTGATTCCAAAAAAAATTGGCGTCCAATAACTCTCCTAAATACTGACTATAAGATTGCTGCTAAAGCTATTGCAAATCGTATGAAATCAGTTCTTCCAAGTCTTATTAACAACGATCAGACAGGGTTTATGAAAGGTAGATTTATTGGAGAAAACATCCGGCTCATAGACAGTATCATTTGATGTGCCGCAGAAAATAATATTCCTGGCTTATTACTTTTTATTGATTTCGAAAAAGCCTTTGACTCACTAGAGTGGTTTTTCATCTATGAAAGCATGCGCTTCTTTTGTCTTGGTCCATCAATCATTAAGTGGATAAAGGCACTATACTGTAAAACAGAAAGCTGCGTTCTGAATAACGGCTGGTCCAGTAATTTCTTTAAGATCCAAAGAGGTGTTAGACAAGGTTGTCCTCTGTCTTCTTATTTATTTATCCTTCAACAGAACTGTTGGCCAAGGCAATCAGAGACAATGTGAATATAAAAGGCATATGTGTTAACAACAATGAAATTAAAATTGGCCAATATGCCGACGATACTACACTAATTTTGGACGGGTCAAAACAAGCTCTTCTCTCTTCCCTTACCATGTTAGATGAATTTAGAAGAAAACGGAAGCCCTTTGGATCGGTTCCAATATTGTAAACGACAAGCGTTTTCTGCCAGGCAAGGAATTAAAGTGGCCGGAATCCAAAGTTAAAACATTGGGACTGTGGCTATCAGTCGAGCTAGAAATACCTGCTCTGCTAAACTATAATGAAAAGGTGCAAAAGATAAGGAAAATCCTTAGCTACTGGAAGTACCGTAGACTGACCTTGCTGGGGAGAATTACTGTTTTGAAATCATTAGCCGCGTTGCACTTAGTTTATTTGCTATCTCCAGTGCTGTCAATAAGGGCCGGTAGCCGGCCAAAACAGCCGGCTACTGGCCAATCTTCGGCCGGCTACTTTCGTCTCACTTTACTGTTAATTTTGGTAAGAAACTTAAAATAAGGAAAAGATTCAACAAAAATAATTGTGAGACATCCGCCTCAAACGTCTGAGTCGAAATAAAGGCGCATTTCAGGAGTTTAAATCGTGTTTAACTTTGCTTCGCGCGATGGAAATTGATCGAAGGGTCGTGGAACGCCTGCGACATTTTCAGAGAACAGGATCCAGCAAGAAACCGGCTTAAAATAATGAAAAGATCCCGCAAAAATAATTGTAAAACATCCGGTTCAAACGTCTGGGTCTAAGTAAAGGCACATTTCAGGAGTTTTAAACGTATTAACCTTTCGCCCGCTTTTCGGTGAAAGTATAAAAAGTTGAAGCAGATCGAGGTGATAGAAGGGTCGTGGAACGCCTGGGACATTTTCACAGGACTAGATCCCAGGCTTTTGCATGTCAGAAGAAAGTGCTTAATTTATATGAATCTGATATGGGCAACTTACTTTAACTTCAGTATTGTTACCAATTAGTGTACACCTGACCAGGTCGTCAAAGGGCAAAGTCAAAAGGACAACATGAACTTAAAACATTGAATGTATTTTTTTGAATAAGCAGTTGAAGATTTATCATTTCACTCCTTTCCAAAACCCAGTGATTGAGATTTTGATGAAAAGAACGCTTGTAATAAACATAGAATATGGTTAATATAGTCTTAATTTTAATTGTTCTTATAAAGGCCCAAATACAGTCTGGAAAACGTTGAAAATAGCATTTCCAAGCATCTAAATTTTTAAAATTTTCTGGGGGGGGGGGGGCATGCCCCCAGACCCCCCCTAGGAAGCTCGGCTGCCGACTACTTTCTCAGTCGGGACGTCTACTTCAAAACTTATTGACAGCACTGTATCTCCGTTGCCATCAAATTACAATGCTTTAAACCAAATCAACAAGCTGTTTTATCAGTTTCTTTGGAACGGAAAGGGCGACAAAATCAAACGAAAAATTATGATAAATGATTAATGTGATGGAGGCCTAAGGATAATTGATCTTATTTCTTTCAACAAAGCTCTAAAAACAACATGGATCAAGAAATATCTGGATACTACCAATAATGCAAAATGGGAAATGTTTTTTGATCTGGCTCTAAAACATTATGGTAGTGAAAATATTTTTGCTGGCAATCTCAATGTTAAAGACACCACAACATCTATTAAAGCTACGGATCAACTTCGAACAAAAATAAAATCCCAGGTGCAGTTTCAAGAACAAAACCTATAGCAAAACTCTCTAATTAGAATAGCAAACAAACCAATATTTTTTAACGACTGGTGTGCTAAAGGAATTACAAAAGTGAAACATTTGCAAAAAAAACAGAAAGCAGCAACTTTCTCTCTTTGAACGAATTTCAATTAAAATACAGCTTGAGTGTCTCTCCTCTTAAATTCTTCGGAATAATATCGGCTGTAAAGACCCTCCATAAAGAAGTGGATTATCATGATAATAGTAAGGAGTACAAACCTTTTTGCACTAAGCTTTTAGCGACTAAATAGGTAAGCTCACTTGTATACAAAATACTAACAAGAATCAAAGGCGAAGCGCCAAAAAACAGCCAAATGAAATGGCTTCTAGATTGTAACTACTCAAGAAATTAAACCTCGACTGGAACTCAGCATACCTTTTGACATCACGATGCACCAGGAGTACCAAACTGATGGAATTCTAGTTTACATTTTTTCACAGACGTCTAGCAACCAATGACTTTCTATATAAAATTGGGCTTCAGGCAAATGATAATTGCACTTTCTGTCAAGAAGGCCCTGAGTCATTCATGCATCTCTTCTGGACATGCCACGAAACATCTAACTTTTGGAAAAGAGCATCAGAATGGCTGCAAAGTATAAAACTAATGCCCGAAACCTCCACCCTATTAAACATTACAGCTTTTGGTCTAAAGCCAGATACGTCAAAATTTGCACTTCAAATTAATTATTGGCTTCTTCTAGCTCGACATCATATCTGGCTAGCCAAATCTAAAGAAACGTCCCCTAACTTTGACCATTATTTACGCTTTCTGAAATCAAGACTCGAGTTGGAAACAAAAAGCGGTGATATGGAAAAATGGGAACCTCTTGCAGAATATATTTGTGACCGTGCACGGGAAAACATACCTTAACGCTTATCCGTTAAACAGGCAAAAGCGTTAAGCATCCGTTAGTCATCCGTTAGAAAGTTTTCTTAAAAACGTTAGAGGCGTAAGCCCAACCGTTAGGCGTTAGCATCAGGCCGTTAGAACGGATAGTGCAGCCGTTAGCAAAAGACATGTATCCGTTAGCCGTTAGCATCAGACCGTTAGACTGTACAGCATAACCGTTAGCAAACAATCTGTATCCGTTAGTATGGCTAGAGAAGCCGTTAGGATCCGTTAGAATAAACCAGCACCCGTTAAACGGGTAACGATTCCGTTAGAATGGCATGACACGCGTTGAAGTAGAATGTGGTCGCCTAAACACAGTGTGAAACGAGAGCCTAACGGAGGGTGAATCTTGCAGTTGGCTTCCATTTAGTTCAAAACAATCATGAGATATAGCTATCTTGCAAACGAGAAGTTTGGCGATTATTATTTTGATGCCCCTATCGTTGATAAGTAGAACTCGAATGAAATTCAATAACGCGTTCTTACTATAACTATTATACAGATCCAAAACAAAAGACGTCTGCCGCTTTCGCAAACAGAAACAACATAATAAAATCATAACAACGAGGGTCATTATACAAACTGTTTTATTATTTATTTGGCCAAGTCCGGTTGTTACGAGAGCTTGTAATTTGTTATTTTAATTCGTGAACAAATGAAAGTTAAAAATACCTTACAAATGCCATAAACAGACGAAACAAACACGGTGAAAACTCGACCAAAATAGCCATGCGATGCATCAAAACATTCTGCGAAGCGAGTATCTGACACTGATCACATGTCAGACTTGTGCTCGCGTGTCGTCACGCAACACTGGTCGTCGAAATGCTAATTTCTCGATTACTATGACGACGGACATAACTTCGCTTTTCAGTCACTTCTGAGACAGTTAAGTCAACGCTATGGCCGAAACAGATCTAGATGAAATAGAAAGCGAAAGTGCCTTTGAAAAAGTTAACAAATTTCTAAAGGATGGTTGTGGTTGTGCTCTTGGCGCAAAAGGCGGGCCATGTTCTGGACAGTTTACGGAAACTGTTGTACTTTTCAACCTAAATAATTGCTTGGAACTGTCAAATGACGAGCTTGATTTGGTGGTTCTCGCAAGCATACAAGCTTTCACTCACCGTGAGTCCAGTGGTATCAAAAGAAGCAGGAATCCTCGATGCACCTTTTATTTCCAGTCAGTACCTATATGCAAGGAGATGTTTCTTCACTTATACGGACTGAGTAATTCATGATTTCGACGGCTGAAGGAACACTATCAGACTAATGGTATTTGTCCCAGAATTCACAGTAACACTAAACGATTACCTGAAAACACACTATCTCAGGCTACAGTAGAAGGAGTACGCACATTCCTGACCAACTACGTCGAGGAAAACGCAATCTGCCTCCCAGGAAGAATACCCGGCTTCAAAAGTGATGAGATCAAAGTCCTGTCATCATCCGAATCAAAGATTGGCGTTTGGCGAGTCTATGAAGCAGCATGCACAAATTCGGATGTACGGGCAGTGAGCCACAGGAAATTTTTACAGCTGTGGAACCAGTTTCATCCTAATGTGGTCATTTCAAAACCAGCAACCGATCTCTGTTTTACCTGTCAGCAAAATACAAACAAAGTTCAAAGAGCTGCTAACCTCTCCGACAGAGAAAAGTCAGAAAGTGTAAAAGCCCATTAGGATCATCTAAACTGTGCCCAGTCTGAAAGAGAATACTATAGGAACTCATGTATCAACTCCGAGAATCCACAGCTGGATTAAACAGTTTCTTTAAAAAAAAAAAAAAAAAACTCAAGACAAACTCATTGTGTAAAATAAGACAAAGTATATCCGACAAAACCATACGAGTAAACAATAAAAAATCTTCACCCCGACTGGCAAGTGAAATTGTTTACACGCTCGTTTAGCGACGTTAGCCTCGGACTAACTTCTCATCTCACACGATAATCATCATCGAAGGACTTGAATCCTGCGTTTGTTTATCTCGATGAGGAAGTAATAGTTTATATCACTGAATTTTGCTTTCAGTGGAAATAAGTATACTTATGTTTGTCTCATTGACGACTGACGAAGTCGGCACTTTGCGATTCTTTTTTTAAAAACGTGAGTGTAAGACAACTAATGGTTTGGCCTGGTTATGTGTTCATAGCATCGGACTGAAAGCTAAGCTATTCGTTCATTAAAAGTCGTTAGTTGTAAACCGTTAGACAACCGTTAAACGGCTCCAGTCATCCGTTAGAACAAATTGGGCAACCGTTAGAACATTTTCTTCATCCGTTAGGAATACTTAGTTAGCCGTTAGAACGTTAGAACAAAGCGTTAGCACGCGTTGATCATCCGTTAGACACAATTAGATAACCGTTAGAACAGGATAAAACGTTAGAATGCTGTGCAGGCCGTTAACTATCCGTTATCTATCCGTCCGTTAGCAACCGTTTAACGGATAAGCGTTAAGGTACGTTTTCCCGTGCACGGTCACATTTCTACTGATTGATAGTATCACTTCTTCTGACTACTTCTGAAGCAATTGCAGCTATCTTTCAATATCTTCAAACTCTGCCAACCATCTCGTACATACGCTGTCACCAATGAGCTTCTCACAGCTATCTGCTCTTTATCTTCGTTCCCACATACTAGTAATGCTTTCTGTAATCAACCTAATATTTTTTTTGTCTTGTTAACTCTTCAGCTTGCATAATTTTTTGGAGTAAGGTCTGTGTAAGTAACACGTGTTATCTGCGTTTCGTTTTCTTCCCTTTTGTACCATCTTATTGTTTTTTTCTTTTCATTGTAATTTGTTGTAAATACTATTAGTGTCAACATTGTAAGTAAAGTATTGTAAGCATTATCAACCAAGTAGTATCTTGTATTGTAATCATTTATTTTGTGTTCTGTAAGGCAATGAAATTATTAAAAAAATGTTGGCTCAATGTGTGCTCAGGAATTATTTTCCACGCAGTGTGGTTATTTTCTGCAAATCATTTAATCCAAGATATTTTAACTAACATGCCAACGGTCCAATCAAATCGGCCCAAGCGTAAACACCTATTAGTGCCAGGGCCGATCTCATCGGCCCATAAACATAACAAAGAATCTTATTAGTTTAAGCGAAGGCAAAAGCATTTCTGACCAATCAAAGTTTCCCTAACAAAAAGAAGAATCATCTCGGAAGTAATTCATATACATAACAGGAATAATTCGAGTGCTTTCGTCAGCTTTCGTGATCCAAAAACAACCACGTGGCACGTTGAAATCAACATGGCGTCGCATAGCGGCAGTACTCACATGTCAGATTTGGATGATGATTCTGGAGCGGAGAGTAGCAATATAGTGTCTGAAAATTGTTCTCCCAGTGAAGACGAATGTTCTGAATCTGGCAGTGATTCGGACAGCTCTACAGAAGAGGAGATAGCAGCACTTTGGATGCTGGTTTCTCCACCTGAACCTGAAAAACATCACTGTCTGTAATCCTGGAATCCAAAACATACCTGCGGCAGATTCATCTCCAATGGTTTACTTTCAGCTCTTTTTAACCACCCAACTCTTGGGAAAGATTGTGCTGGAGACCAAGATACGCGAAGCAGGTGAAAATTTGTGACCTCACAGCAGAGCGCGATGGTGGGAAACGCTTGACTTCCGAGTCAGCACACTGAAAAAGTTCATTGGGCTGTCTTTGTTGATGGGGCTTGTGCGGATAAAGGATGTGAAAAGCTACTGGTCTGACAAGTTCGCCTGTCTCTCAACCCCTTACATTCAATGCGTGATGTCAAGAAATGTGTTTCAACTTGTTTCCAAGTTTCTGCACTGCCATGACAACCAGAGTGAAGATGCTCAGCGAAACTCAGAGTGGTATGATCCCCTTCACAAGTTAGATTACAGTTGAACCTCCACTAACGGCCACCTCTCCACAACGGCCACCTCTCTACAACTGCCACATTTTTTTGTCCCGGCGGACAGTCCATACATTAGCTCTTGTTTAAAGCTCTCTACAACAGCCACCTCTCTACAACAGCAACGGCCACTGAAGTGCGTCCCCAACTGCCAAAACAACCTCTCGACAACGGCCAGTACAGTTCTTTTTTGTAAAAACTTTTTTTTATAAACTGATGCAGTAATCGACATTTGTCTTCGGAATATTACGTTTCTGTATCCATTTTAATGATATACCTATTTTGATCGTGTGCCATTTATATGCTGCAGTAAGCATATAAATGCAATAACATAGCGAATGTTGCGAACCTTGCTCGTTTCGTCTTGTTAACATTTTGATTCAGAGCATTATTTACGTTTTATTGTGTATTTTATCTATATAATTATATTATTTAAGATTGGATTGTCATTATAGGCTACAGTAAGCATGAACTTGGCACAATAAACATGTTGTACTTCCTGAAAAAAAAAGGTGTCATATTACACCCCTACCTCTCCATAACGACCACCTCTCCACAACGGCCACTTTCTTCTGTCCCCAAGGTGGCCGTTATGGAGAGGTTCAACTGTATTATTGAATTGTCTGAATGATGTGTGTAAGAGGTATTTTGTTCCTCATTGTTTAATTTCTATTGATGAGAGCTTGATTGGTATGAAAAACAGGTCAGAACTAATGCAGGACATTCCTAACAAACACCACCACAAGTGGGGAATGAAACTTTACTCTGTCACTGATTCTGCCACTGGATTTGCCCTTCACACTTTGATCTACTGTGGAAAAAAGTGCTCTCGGCCATCACCAGAGTTCGGTCATTCCTATGATGCGGTGGATGAACTTATAACTGAAGCTGGTCTATTCAACAAAGGTTACCACCTTTTTGTTGACAATTTTTACACAAGTCCCACCCTCGCTGAGTATTTGTACTCAAAGAGGCCCCTTTTAACAGGAACATTGCATTCAAACAGAAAGGGGGTTCCACAAATGCTCAACGCTGCGAAACCCAAAGAACAAGACTGTTTGTACTTTAGAAAGGGACCTTTGCTGGCCTTGGCATGGAAGGAAAAAAGTCGCAGAAAAATCCGTGTTTCATGCTGTCTACTGGACTCCCTGTTGAAATGGTAGACCACAGATGCCGTGATGTAACAGTCAAGCGACTTCCCCACCCTTTGACTATGTACAATGAGCACATGGGTGGTGTGGACATATAGGACATAAGTTTCATTTGATACAATGTTTCTCTTTGTAACTTGATTCTGAGGATATGCATCTTGTCTGCAAGATTACAAAATCTTCCATAATGTGACACAACTGTGTCCATAGAAACCAACTTGTCATCTTGACAACTTACGTCATGTGAAAGGCAATTCTCCAAGGAATAAAATGATGGTTAGCTTGTCTTGATTGGACTACTTAGCTTTTTTAGGCTTATATTAGGCTGGCACTATCAAGGTACCCCCCCCCCCCAAATCGTGGCACTAAAAGGGCTAAGCGACTTCTCCATAAGTTCAAAGTCAATCATTTTTAAACCGCCATACTCCTTTCAGCAATAATAGTATTCTTTTTTATTTTCGCAGGTTTGCCATCCCAAATAAAGTTGAAACTGATTCTGTTGATTCTCTCCACATCATGTCTTGACATTGTTAATACAGAGGTGCTATAATTAAATTTACACAAACCTAAGGTTTTTAAAATGTTAAATGTTCTAATAAGAGTAAGATTTCTTCGTTTCCAGTAACTGGGGGTTTTTCCAATTTATCTATCTTTTCCTCCAGATTAAGCATCCTAGCGTGTTCGGAATCGTAACTTAAGTATATTCCAAGGCCGAGAACCGGATCATCTAGCCACTTGAAGCCTAAGGGTCATTTGTGCGGTTTTTCCAGGTACCTGGCCACATAGCCTCGGTTTTGCTTGTGTTAATTTCTAAGCCACTTACACAAATTCTTAAATTCTTCTAAACGTTTTAATAATCTTAGCACTGAGTCGCAGTCACATACTAGGACAATTGTGTAAAAACCTAAGGTTTTACAATGTTAATTTTTCCAATAAGAGTAAGATTTCTTCGCTTCCAGCTTCAGGAATACAGGAATATAACCGCCTTTTCCGTTTGCTCTTTTTTGGATCCATTGAAGGGACATGGAGATTCAGTAGCTTCCTACAAAGTTAAGGTAAGATGTTCAGTGGGTTCACATTAGACCACTGAGTCCGACTTAGTAATCTCTTAAGTTGACTTAGTGAAAATGACAGGTGTGAACCGCTGAGTCACAGAAGCGTGATTTCTGTCTTAGTGTCGGCAAACTCAAACGACCTAAGCAGTTCTTAAGTCTGTTTCAAACATGACTTACGGCTGACTTAAGAAACCTGATAGCAAAAAAATTTCAAAATCGTGGGTTTTATCAGATAGGGATTCCCGCGTTAGGCGTCAAACGCGACGAAATCACGACACAGTTTCTTCTCACGATTAACTGAAGATGCATCCCCGAGAGGGTGAAACGTTAGAAGGCAATTATGCTACCAACTTTTCACCTCATGCAACGCAAGTTGCGTGGCTTGATCACTTTTTTGTTGGCCTACACAAGTGTCATTTTCTTTTTTTTATGATATTCCTCGCCGATTTCCCAACAGATATGAAGCACGAATGCCCCATGTTTTTAATGCAGCTTCACCGCCTCAGTTTAGTCGGTCTCCTTCTCCATTTATGCCACCATTTGGAGCTTAACTCTGAAAACACTTCACCATATAAACAAAGATATCGAGTAACTAGCCTGATAGAATCAATGCTACAAGACTGAACACCCATGTACTGACAGCCTTTCCTGAACTTACAGTGCTGGACTGAAGGAACAGGGAATATGTCATTTCAATGCAAGGGAACAGAAATAGCAATGCAAAAAGAATGCTTAGGGAACATGACAGACACTCTGAGAGAAAGCTAGAAATTAAACATTCCATTCTTAGAGGAACGCGTTCATAAGGCCCACAAAATCTAGTGGAACACAGCAACAGATGATGAGTAAAAATGGTACATGATAACTCATATGTACAGAAAAAATATCTGAAAAAAAAAAAACAAAACAAAACAACCTCTGATAGCTTTGAAAAGTGATGCTTGATAAAATGTGGCACCACTTGAAGTTCATTAGGACAGTTTCTACCGGCCAACAGCACTGTTTATGTGAAAATATCTTAGAACAATTGGACCTCCATACAAATTCTGTTCAATCTTGCAAACAAGCTGTGGTTCAATGCGATTAGGCACTAGCTTAAGACTCACTAATCTCCTACTTTAGCTTTGTTACACAATTAAGCTGGCTTCAAACCAGAACGGATGAATTGATTTTGGTTCAGAAAAACTGTTCAGGCTTCAGAACCTCATCACAAACAAGCAAACAGCCTGTGTATCCTGTTGTATGACAATTATTTTGCTGTCCAACAATGCATTTAAAAGGTAGACCATTCTCTTGGATGTAAGCAATATTTATAGCTTCCAAAAAGATTTTGATTTACAGGTTCTTAAAACAGGTTGTTGAAGTTCATATTCACAGAAAAGTTTTGCCTTTATCCTTTGTTGAGCATGCAACGTAGTACTATTTGCAACATTTGTCCCACTCCAGGTCCAGGACAATTTCTTTTGTACTCGCCTGACAATTTAGGGGGACACTTCAATGTTTCTTGCCAGCAGAACATAGGCAAGTTCAATGAAAGAAACTTTTATGTTCCTTGCATCTCTTCATCGATGACATGAAAATGTCGGATGACAATGTGAGATAATGTATACCTTTTTTTTATCGTAGGTATAGAAATAGTGAGGTGTAGTCTGTTTCTCCAATGGTCCGCATGCTACTTGTCAACAATTTTCAGTGTTTATTTCATTGAGACAAACAATTTAAATTTTCGAGTGAAAATTTTTGTAATGTTTGCTTCAGTATCCACATTTAAAATTCTTTACATTCAACTTTGTTCTTTAACACTTTTAAATTTGCCAGATAGACTGGAAACCCACGTGTGACGCACTGCTTTACTAAGAGAGTGAACAGTGAACAGAGCGATCAAAAAGAGAAAGCAACGGCAGAAGAGATCAAAAGGCTTTCCATGTAAAAGCTGAGCCAGAGTATGAAGGCAAAAGGCGAGGAAGGTGAGAGTAGGTCAAAAGGAAGAGCAAGTGGGTCCAAAACAACGGTGTATTTGAGAGATAAGGCAGAAAAATAAGTACAAAATTGAAGGAAGAGCTAGAGTTCAAAAAGGAACAGTAGCAAAAACAGCTGCTGCTTCATTTGCTGATAGTACTGATTGAGAGGCTCAACAATAATTAACTAACATTCAATGACATTGTACAGAAGTAATTTGTTTACTTTGAGGTATTCAATTTGTGCAATTTAAATATTCTTGAGAATCAGTAATTCACGTAAAATCAAAATATTCTTTTCAAAGATTACCAAGGTGGAAATTTGTCAAGATATTTATGTACTTTATTTGGTATGAAACATTTTTATGCAACAATTATAAATGTAATTGCAAAAAAATATTTGCAACTTTTTTACCAGAATTGGTACAAAAAATATAAATAATTTCTCTGTAAACTGTTAATGAATTAACAATTTCGGAATTTTTTCTCATTTTTTAAAATCCTACATAAAATAACTTGAGAGCTTCAACGTTGATTTCTTTTTCATGAAAGATGTTGACCTTGCTGATCTTGTTCGATGCGTTATATGATTAATAGTTATACTTTGAAATTTTTTTAACACAAACCAGGAAAACCCAGCGACGAATTCAGTATCCATACCAACATTTCACCAGATGAGATGCTTCTGTCCGCAGCAGCTGAACTGAAAACCACCATTCAACCTCAGCAACCGGAAGTCAATCGCGTCACTGAACTTCAAGGTATTTAAATATTGATACCTGACCTCTTCAACTTTTTTGTTCATAGAAGTTGCACCTTGCTATTTATTTTATTTTACTTTATGAGACCTAGATTGCCCTCTACCTAAAGAATGGAAGCGAGGTCTTCCAAAGCCATACCACACCTGGGTCTCAAGGGCACTCTTTAAGGTTACCCGGTACCTTCAGAGGTGTCTTCAGAGGTGTCTTGCGTCCAAGCGATGTAGCGCGTCCGGTTTAAACTGTAGATACCTGAACCCTTATATCAAATTAAAGCTTATAGAGCTGGCTATCCAACTAAACCAAGAATTTTGAAATAAAATGAATTGCCGCATTTTTAGTGCTGTTTTCTCGAATAAATTTTTTTCACTTGGAGGAGCCACTTCAAAGAGCTAAAACTCAAAAGGAATTTGTTCGTTTGCCTTCAAATTTGGACAGTAGCTAGTTTAACATATAAACAACAAAAACGTGTCTACAAATTTTTTCTTTCGAAATATTTTTTCTCAGAGAGCGATTTTTGTACGATTACTCCACATTTTTTACATCCTTTTTCGAAAATGCTCTATAACTTTTCACTGCGATTGAATATGACAAAACGCAGACACAATTTTTTAGCGCTTTGGGTTCGGAAACTGAGGAGCAAATTTAATTAGCAAAAAACAAAATTCACTTTGACTTGTAGCTTTTAAAAGGTGATTCGGACGCTTGCAATTAGAGGTCGTGAAAAATTCGACAATTTATTTTTATTTCAAAATTCTTGGCATCGTTTGATAGTCAGCTCTATAAGCTTTAACTTGATATGGGGTTTAGGTATCCTCAGTTTAAACTGGATGCGCTACATCGCTAAAACGCGAGACACCTCTGAAGGTATCGGGTAACCTTAAGTGGTCCGGCAGAGGGAGACCAGAGCTGTACATCTTCAAAGCCAACAAACTCTGGTGGTACCCACCGCAAGCAGCACTGACAGTGAACCAACCTCCAGCTGTTAATAAATATTTTATTCAGCCCCTGTTTGGATGTCAAGGAAGTTGTGGCAAGTAAATATACTGTCCACATGCAGAATGTGACAAGCAACCTCTTACAAGCGCAGGATTGTACCCACATGTGAGACAAGTGCTTGACTTGGATGGCTACTACTCCTTGGTGACTGAATGTTTAGAGTGCCCAAAGTGCAAGAGGAAAGTCATCAGCTGGAGTCAGGCTATTCTCAACCAACTATACGTAGGGCAAAGGAGGCAGTTCCCAATTACAATCACATACAATTACCCATGTGACATGTAGGTGGTCAGATTCCTGATGCAGCGCAGCTCTTGAAACAGTTCATCCCAGTTACAGAAAAAGTTGTCTGAGCAGCATAATGAGGTCTGGCTTCAACGTGTTGCCAATTATCTTACTGATTGCCAATTATTGTGGAGGCAAGCAAACAGCAACTGGTGCTACCCCGAAAGTTTGAAGATCCACCAACCTGCCCTTCTGTTCCTAAGGCTGGCTAGCTGCTAACAGTGTACTGGAGCAATGTCATGTCACACGTTGAGGAAGTTAAGGCCTCGATTACATCAACATTTGGCAGTGTCCTTAGATTAACTCCACTCAGAAGGTACTAATTAAAATGTTATATATAAATCCCTCAACCTTCACCCCATTACCCCCGCTGATCATTTTTCAAATAAATTTTATATTTTATAAAAAAGTTTATTTTTAGGTAACAAAAAAGCTTGAGGTGAGCTGCTGGAACAGCGGCCTGGGTTACAAATGTGGGCAATGAATTTGGACAAGTTCTCATGAGTGTCTTGACAGCAAGTGAGGGAAGTTGGTTCCACCCAATGGGATCGAGGATTATCCGTCATTATGAGCTGGCTAGTGTTCCACCGCCAGTACTGCTGTGGTGAGAGAAAAGTCAGCTCTCTCTTTACTGCCTGGGAAAGCCTTGTTATTCACCTTGATGTATGGCATTTCATGCACCACATCGCAGTTCACTGTACCACAGATTCACACCGGATTCACCTTTTGGACGGGAACGCATCTGGTCCATATGGGAATCGCAGCAGAAACACATACCATGCCTGCAGTACCCAGATGGTGTTCAACTATATACTAAGATGGGGACAAAAGTCAAGGGCGCAGTAAAGTTGCCAGTTTATCGCTCTGCTAGAGGATCAACTTCCTTGGAGTCCTTTCACAATCACCTTGACTTTTTTATTCCAGGTAATTTT
This sequence comes from Pavona decussata, assembly GCF_977016875.1. NCBI lineage: Eukaryota > Metazoa > Cnidaria > Anthozoa > Scleractinia > Agariciidae > Pavona > Pavona decussata. Next base: position 805,978 of record NW_028145428.1, on the reverse strand, counting down.
GTTTTATTATCTTTTATCTTTTTATCTTTTATCTTTTATTTTTCTTTTATCATCAAAAAAATCATAAAAGGATTTAAAGTAAATGCAAAATATCACTGAATTGAAACCTAAGTTTTTGAAATAATAATATTAATAAACATAATAATAACAATCATCAATAATAATGATAGTAATTATAGACTTCTCAAGTTTAGAAGAAAAAAGGTTTCCCGGAGCACACTGTGGCTCAGTTGGTTCACTGCAGACATCAGCTCTGCATCACATGATAAAGCACACACACACATAGCTGTACCAGGGAGGGTGACTGCTGCTGACTCTCAGTCACTGTTCCATCTTACCAGACCTTGACGTCCGTGACAGAACTTGCCTTTGTTACATCCACTTTTAAAAAAAAGTTCAGGTGAAATTTATATCTCTTATGTATTTACTCCATTAAAGTATTTTTCCTGATACAAGTGTTTGCAGCACAGCCCTTCATATTCTTCGAAGTTTGATACAGCAAGTTAAAATGTACCCTTTTGCCCATTGTCTGTCATAAAAAAAAATAAACCCTTACTTTGGAGACCCCCCTGAACACATGGTTGTCACAAGGGAGCTGGAATTTATTTTTCCATGTGCTATAACTTATCAACATCGTAGCACAGAGAATAATTTCAAGTCCAACTTGTTTTTAAAAACCTGGATTCTGACTTCACTCGCGTGGAATTGCCCTTATACAGAAAGTAAAGGGATGAAATAGAATAAATTGAATTAAGACTTAAAGTAATTGTCCGATGTTCACTTCAGTGAGCTATTAAGTGAGAGTTATGTCCGTTCAATGGGCTAGACAAATAGTTTTGCGTGAATAGAGTCTGATTGGGTGTTAGACTCAATTCCCCCTTGCGGATCCACAGCATTTAAAAGATTAAGCAATCATGCTTTCCCTGACATTTCTTTAGGATGGTGAAGTTGCTTGTCAGGTCGCCAATTGTGTCATCAATGCGCTGGTGTAGATGACAACTGGTGTAGCCGACGTAATCTACATCACACAGATGACACAATGCACTGTTGACTGATCACGGGTGGCTTAGGCATGTAAAGATGATCACCAAGTTTACGGCTTCCGAAAACCAGCTGTAGTGTGGTCAATTTTGTGGCTTAAATCAGAGAGATGTTTCTTTACTATGTCAGCTGACCTCTGGTCTTTGTATGGTAAGACTATCCAATGGATATTGTCACAGTTTAAGGCGTCGGTATTGTGTCCGGCAACATCACAGAAGTAACTAAGTGGGCAATGGTAGTGTTGATAAGAGAATCTGGGTACTTGAGGTTTCAGAACTTCAGTTTGAGGCATTTGCATTCTGTTGTGAATAGATCCCAGGTGTGATGATCTGGGCACAAGTTTCATGACGATGGAATTTAAACGGAATTGCGCGAGCTGAATTTTTCACTGTTTACGTTGGGTAGGTTTTAAAAACATAGCTCATTTCTTTACATCTTTAAAACGGTTCGTCCTAAGACTAGTTTCTTTGTCACAAAAATTGTTTTTCAAGTCAACTGAACTTATAAATAAGGACCTTATACTTCACTCAAGCTAACTGATGTGTTCCTTTAGATTTAATATCGGTTAATTGAAATAGCACCTCTCAATCTTTGTGAGACGGGCTATTCAAGTACAAACTAATCATTAGTTTTATCAATGTATCGAAATCTGAGATTGCGTAGCATGATAGTTGACAGCTTAGGTACATAGGGCCAGCTGTGGTGCTGCAGTTTGAAACATGTGGCAGAGAGATTCACCTCAATTTACTAAAAAAAAATTCCTCCCTCTAGTGCGTTTACAGAAACGGGCCATATCAATCATAGTACCAGGGGCCAGTTACAACACTGGGTTGGAAGTTTTGGGGATCTTACCTCTGGGCGACCACCATGATCAGCTTTGTAACACCTTTTTCACAGCACCCTTTTAGACTCAAATCATAAGATTAGAAACCTGTTGCCTCCAACTGGCAGCTGCAACAGTTACAACTTAAGAAAACAGCGCAATTTTCATGTGCCCAATTTGAAAACTTATCGGCAAGGAAGTCCTTCATATACGCTATGGCTGCGATGGTCTAACTAAATATAAACAAATCTTTTAGAACATTTAAATTTTTGTAAACTTTAATATTTTTGAAGTATTTTCAAATATTTCTAAATTTCAATCTTATTATCTATTGATTATTTATTACCAATTGTAAAATCTACATTATTCAGCTGTGAGGCTGGGAAGTGATCTAATAAACTATCTATCTATCAATCTATGTTGCCTCCACTTGATTTTCGTTGTTAAGCATTTCATGAACTCTCTACTGGGTTGATTCACTGTGTCCCGGGTGAGCATGACAGACCTTCTGAGCAGACAAAACTTTTGCTTTTGTCAATCTATGCTGTTTCTTAATTTTCTTTTTGGTGAGCATCAAATCAACTGGTCTAAACCTCCCTCCAATCTTCGCCACACATCTCATTGTGTTGACAGTCGCTGAAAAAGAGCGAAAAAGTAAAGGAAAAGAATACAAGAAGGAAGAAGCACAAGTAGGTCTTGCAGAGTCAGACAAAGGTTCTTGCTTTCAGGAGTGGTCCTCAGATACTCCTGAGGAAGAGGAGAGTTGGGGAGCCAGTAGACAGAAGCTTCTTCAAATGGAAGAAAGAGGCTCAGTCAAGACAATGCTGGCAGTGATTCATCAGATGGCCGTGAAGATAACACCATAGATGATGAATCTTTGCAGGAGATGCTTAACCTTCTCGATGCTCAGCTTCTCCAGCATGGGTTAAAGGAATCGGTCATTTATCTTATCTTACTATAAAACTAGCAAATTACAGCTTTTGGAGGAGAAGGATACAAGGACTGGGCAAGGCAAGTTTGGGTTATTTGATGTAAACATGTTGACTGCAAATCACACAAGCATCCAACGCATTCTCACACATCACCAAAGAATTCGCAATTTTACAATGTGAATCCCGTCATTGTTTTGGTCCTTTTTTGGTCTTTAGAGTTTTTGACACTTTTCAGCAGCCCCAAGATTTTGCAGCATTGTCAACTTGCCAAATCCAGTGAGTGAAAGGCAGTGGTCTCATCATACACAGGCAATCTTGAAAGTTGTAGAAATAATGCTCAATGAAGAACTCTACAATGCTGTCTAGGTGAAAAAATTCTCAGGGGTATGGGAGATATCAAACATTGTTTTAATGACTTAAGGGAAAAATTGTGGACACTGGTGCCACTATTGATGGTTCGTGGAACAGTAGGGGGTGGACAGCTGCAACCTCAGTCAAATTGGGTAAAGTTGTGGATGTTGTTTCAAAAGTAGTGCATGAAACCAGTGTACAAAAATGGGAGAAAAAAGGAAACATTGGGAAATTTTGTGGTGCCAGTTCATGGAATGGTATCTGAGCCAAGATGAAAACCTTTAGGTGAAACATGCCTGATATATATTTTTTCTCTATTTTGAGGTGTGTGGTCCCTCCCTTCATTTCCAAAGATGAGTGTTCAACAGTCAGTCTGTGGTTGTGTTACTAAGTCAATGGCGTTGTGTGAGAGCCATCTCAGTGACAGGAAGGGCCAACACTCCCCAAGGAGATAAGGAGACTAAGATGTTATATAATAACATTTCTAAATATAGTTGCATCCACAATTTACAAACCCAGAATTATGTTTATAAGGTTGCAATGGCAATGTCATACAGTAAGGTTTATTCATTATTACTCCATCCTTACAGACAAACTGTATGAGCACCTAAAACATGTCTATAGCAACACATTTTTGTCTATCCGTTCCGAAAATAACCTTTATACGCCCTTTGGGTCCTGCCAGTCATTGTCCAGCTCTTCGTTAGTCCTCTTTTACTATTGGCTACGGTAAGCTTTGAGTTTTTAGTATTGTAGTGGGAGAAAATCCAAAATGGAGTCTTTGAGTAAGCAACGTGTGAAAATTCCTGTCAAAGAAGCGTTTGAAATGTGCTCAAGATCCAAATGATCAAGAAAGTGTTATCAAGAGTGTTACTGGAGGTTGATCAAGTGGAGAAGAATTTGAACACCACCAACTGTAAAAATTTGGGCGATTCAGAAGGGGACATGAGGTGAGTGTTCGGGTAAACAACCCAAGCGGTAGCGTGAGATGTTCTATTATCAAAGTTATTTCTTGGCAGTAGTCGACGTCTGAGGCAAGATTTAGTCCTTAGAGGGATCGAAATTAAATTGCTTCATCATTTTTGCTTAGTGTGAATTTATATTTTATCATCTTCTCAGGTTTTGGCCTGGAAATACTGGCTCCTTTGCAAGCAGCTGATCTTTCACGGCAATTGTAGATTTGATCTGCCTAAACATGTCTTCCACAACATATTTAGAGCACCATGGGTGACATAATATAAGCGTTTACCTTTTTTTGGTAAATAATGGAGAGCTTGTAAAGAAAAGTTGACTTTTGTAGTCCTAAACGATTTGAGTTACGAGCCTGCTGAATGTGTTCAAAAAGAAGTGCAAGTCTTTATATCAGCCCTTTCAAAATGTTGCTGTTGATGAAAGGACGGTGAAGTCTAAACATTGCTCAGGGATACGTCAATACATTAAAAACAAACCCACAAAATGGGGGAACAAAATGTGGGTTCTAGCAGATAGTGCAAATGGGTTCACATGACTTTGATATGTACACAGGGCGAGGGCCTGATGACCTACCACCGAGTGAAAATGGTTTGGGTTATGATGTGGTCATGAAGCTTGTTGAACCACTGGTGAACCAGGGATACCACCTCTACTTTGACAACTTCTACAGATCACCCAAGCTTGTAGAAGATCTCTTTGGGCTTGGAATCCCTTCCTGTGGCAGTGCAGCTGAGAACAGAAGAGGATTTCCAGATATTATGAAGAAAGGTAAAGAGTAGGCAAGAAGGAAACACCGGGGCTAAAATGGGATGGGAGAGAGATAGAGAGTGTTTAGCTCTTCAGTGGCTAGACAACATGACAGTCACCATGTTATCCACCATCCAGTGAGTTTGTGCATGTTGAAACGAGACAGAAGACCACTAACAGATGGCAAAATATTTAAGTTCGTCAACCAAAAGCCACTGAGTAGTACAATGCTTATATCAAAGGCGTTGATCAATCTGATCAAATTGTTAGAAAGAGTACAGTCCTGAGAAAGTGTGCACCTACGCCATAAGTGCCATAATGGACTACACCTAAGAGACGTATCAAAAGAGGAGACGCTGTGCTAGTCTGTGACAATGAAGCTCCAAAAACCCAATGGCCTTGAGCTGTAGTCACCCGAGTATTTTCCAGCAGGGACCAGCTTGTAAGAAAAGTGGAGATTATGGCCACCAAAGATGGAGAGAAAGTTCTTTGAGTGACCCATGCTCAAAAGCTTGTGCTATTCTTAGCAAAAGAGGACTGTGAGAACTGATTTACATCTAGTTCACCAAAAGGCTTCGTTAATCAACATAAATTTGATTTTTATATCATATTTCTATAAGTTACTATGTTCATCAGAAAATGCAGAAACATTTAATTTGGTTTGTGGTATTTTTAGATATTTTCTCTACTGTAATCGCAACATGTCACAATGATTTCCCGCCAGCTGTCACGTGTCCTTGGCTTTTAAACTGCGAAAATATGTGTAATTTTCCATAAGGCTTATTATTGCTGCTAAACTCAGAACCTGCTAGAGTGTTCGCCTCAACACATCCTACTATACAGGAATGCTGTAAGGGTTGGAACAATAAACCTCTCAGCCTTGTGGAACCTGTAAGTCATTTAGTTTTGTTTTGAGTTTCATGGATCTCTCCAACAACAGAGCTGATACCGCTACACAAGGAGCCTGACTTGCTTACGCTCAGAATGCTGAGTTTAATTCACTGCTTACCAGTTTGTTTATAGAAAGAGTTCACATGTAGTTTTTGTTACCAATTTTATATACTTACTGAGTTAAATTTACTTGTTTAATGGTATGACTTCACTGTCTTTAAGCTTGTTGTATACAATGTGGTCTTTTTATCAACTTGAAATTTCAGTAATAGCTTAAAGAAAGAAAATGACAGTGTTCGAGCCTCTTACTTTGAGAGTGAACCTGCAAGCTATACTATTGAGCAACTGAGGCGCAACTTTAACAGGCAGGGAAAAAGGGAACACTTGCTTGCACGTGTGGCATCTGTCTCAAGAGCAGAAGACATCACATTCTCGATCCTAGTATAGACAATGGAAACTGCTTTGTTAGGGAAACAAACTACCCGCAGAAAATGATTACAGCTGCTTGAAAACCAGACTTATTTGGTGAAAGATAGTAAAGTCGTATCAAAAGCGGATAACATTTAATTGTAACTGCAGGAGAAAGGGATATGGAAAAGGGCATCTCGTCAGAACATCCACCAAACTGCACCAAAACACGTCAACCAGAACAGAGTATTTGAAAACGTTCTTCGTAAGATCTGGCTCCAAAGTAAAAATAATGCTTTCATGGTTAATGTCCCTGTCACCTCCTCAAAGTCCACGGGCACTAAACAAAGGGGATAGGCATATAAGGAATCAAAAAATGTTTGTAATTATTGTTCTGGCAGTGTACAGTACCTCCTCCTTTTAAGGACAAGGTTGTGCCCTTCTCAAGAAAATTTGCCATCGATGACAATGTTACTGAAGCTACCCTGGCAACCACCATGTGTGGTGCAAAAAAATCCACTTGATAGAAGATTGACAAGTTGCTGGAAAAACTCAACAACTTCTGTCATTTGGTGCAGAACCAGCTGCCATGAAAACCCAATCTCCAACAAAACCCCAATGAAAACACTTTTTGGACCTATTACAGTGTAAGTACCAGGATCCACTTGGCACACTGTCAACGAATGCTGTTTTACTGAAAACAAGTATGCATTTAAACCAAGTAGCTCTGGAAAAAGCTGGCAAACTACACTTCAAGCCAACACACATGCCTTTCTGAGAATCTGTGAGTACACATTACAAGTAGCTATCAAGAAACTTGCTGATGGCAATTTTGCATTGTTTGATCCCCACACAAATGGCTTTGTGGATGAGGTGCAAAGAGTGCATTTGACTTCCTGGCAATCTACTGATCACAAAATAGGCAGCTGCTTATGCATACTTAAGGAGACCAATGAAAAATGAAAAGAATTCCCCACCACCAGAATCCCTCCTACAAAACACCATTCAACAAAATTTGGAGGCAAAAGTCATGGATAGCGACTGTCCCCAACAACAAGTTCCTGGGGAGTGGGGAAGTTCTCGTTAGAATCATCCTGCCATTTAAAGACCAAAGATCAGCAAACATGGTTACCAAACAACTTTGATCTTAGCAGGAAGATGTCAACACCTGTCCTGTTTACACCAGCCCTAAGATCAAGGATGAAATCAAAAAGACAGAAAACAAACATCCAGTCATTAACCAACAATGCACTGTTTATTCTTTTAAGTTTAATCTGTGCAATGTGAATTATCCTGAAATATTAATGCCGACACTTGCACCAGCGTATTAAGGCTCATAAACTGAAAGGAACGGCTATTGACAATCACTTAATGGAGATACATAAAAAGGAGCCAGACAACATTGCACGGAACTTCAAAATCCTGAAAAATGTCAGCACAAGCTTGACTGAATGATATTTGAGATGCGCTTAATTAGTGACCTCAAACCTAAGCTTAACAAACAATTATGATTCTATACGCAGAAAGTTATTTAACCGTCCAATTCATTGTTCTTATCTACACCTTTTAGCATTTTTGTTACAATTATTATCGTAACACTCGTCTTTCAGAAAAACATATGTATGTGATCCACATAAGGCTATTTATTCCGCTTGCTTTTTATGCCCATATTTCTTATTGTTTGTAGGTACAAATTTTAGCACTCTCATGCACGTTGGCAACTTTGTTATTCAAAGACATTCACAACTGTGTATATAGATGAAGATGAAGAGGAAAAGGACAGTGGCAAAAATGAAGCAGGTTCCGAAAGTGGTGAAAATGAGAGTGATGCATCCAGGGATGTGGATATTGTAGAAAGCAGTCAGTTCTTTCTTTACAGGCAAAGAAACGTGCAATGTAGAGTCCCAACTACAGCAGAGTGCAACCCTAGCAACCAACTGGTATGATTTGAATCTACTTCAGGGCAACCTTCAGAAGTATCACAGTTTGAATTTATGAAGCAAAGGCGCAAGTAATGAGCAAACAAGTATAACTGTTAAGGGCAAGATTATAACTGAGTCTGAAAATGTAAAACTCCTTGGCGTGACTATTGATGGTAGACTCAACTTTAACGAAAAAATCAATAATGTTTGTACAAAAGTAAGTAGAGGATTAGTGTGCTGATGTAGTTAAGGAATCTGATACCTACCATGGCAAAGTTACAACTTTATAAATCAGCAATTCTTCCCCCACCTCACTTACTGCCATAATTATGTTATGGCACTTTTACAGAGCCTCAGACACTCGTTGATTAGAGAGGCTACAAGAACAGGGTATGCGGGCTGTCTTTAGGGACACACATCTTGATAACCAACAGCTTTTAGATAAAGTAGATTTACCTACTCTGTGCAACAGACGGCTCCAAGATATATGTATTCTGATGTACAAACCAAAACATTACATGTCCCAGGCCAATTTATAATCTATTTCAAGCTTAGTAACCATACTTATCAGCTGGGACAAACTGACTTTGCGCTACCAAGATTTAACACTACTACTTATGGCAAACATTCATTAAGATACCTTAGTCCCAAATTGTGGCATAACTTATCCGGTAAGGAGAGACTTGTGTGCAATCTTAATACCTTTAAATTGCAAATACAAAAGCGGGATTTATCAAGCCCCTTAAAAGATGCTTGCACTGGCTGCCATCTATGCAATTCCTAGACTTCCTGTTTACCTTATTTTCACCATAAAGATATTTGTCCTCAATCTTTTGTCACTGTTTGATGTATTTTAAATAGACATATATAATCTTTATACATTCCACAGTTTTAGATTCTTAGTTACGCTTAGTTAGGTGTCCCCTATTAGCTGAGGGCCTGCCCTCTGCTAGATATTTAATCTTGAGCGCATAAATGGCGAAAAAAAAGATGGTAAAGTCCAATGTTTGCCGTTTGCCGCAAAACGTCTAAATGAAAACTGTTTCAAGCTGAACATATGACCCCATAAACTGCACGATCCTTATAGTACCACATGGAAACAACATCGTTCTCCTCGTCAAAACGTTGAACCTCTCCCTTGTACCAGCCTGGTTTCCAATTTGTATCTTGTAAATCTTTCTCATTCCATTAAACCTCTCATGTTTGACCGACTGCAAAAGTCTCCCTGCTTTTCACTTCGCCTGCGTTATCTCGTAGTTTCGCCGGTGGTTGCTTCTCTCTGTGGAGGTTCCATAACATTTTGATGTTCTTCGCGTTTTAAAACCTTTTTTTTTTTGGCTTTTAATGTCTTGATCCCCTTACTATTTCGTTCGAGTTCATCAATTCTCTGCCGTGATATTTCTTCTTTCTCAGCCACAAGGACTCTTAAGGTCTCAAGTACATTTTCAACCTTTCGCTTCTGCCCATTGCCGACATCAATAGTGGGTGTTTTTCGCGAGAAAACATCGTTAAAGTGCTCCTATGATCAAATTTTTACCTCTTGAATTTTAAGGTTTATCACATAGAATTCTAGGAAAGATTAAAAACGTCGTTTACCGTTTCTAAATATCTGCATTGGTTCCAGAGATATTTAAGTTTGAAAAATGTGTAAAATATGTAAATGAGATGACTGATGACATCATATTCTCAACTCAATATAACATCAATTATATAAATAGAGCTATCTCAGTCAATTTACAGCAGAGACCATTGAAACCTGGCAGGTTAATAGTTCTAAAGGCAATACACCTACGGCTATAAAAAAAAAATTGGTTCCCATGGCAACTCACTCTTTTCCAGTCCCCTCAAACCTGATTTCAATATTTTAGTGATTTTCAGCTTGAAAAACATTTAACAAGGCCACAAACTTGACCTAACATATTTATACGCTTGCTGGATCATGTATATGAGGCACCATTGGCAAATATCAAAACAGAATGCCAAAGGTGGCCAGCAAAGCCTTAAGTATCAGGGAGGACTGGAACCCAGTATGTTGCCATGGTAACAAAACTGATAAGCTCATATTATGAAGCGCACCTGGAACAATGTAACTGCAAAGAATCAAGCATTGTTGATACAAATTGGCTGAGATATCTTTTTTCATAATATTTGATCAAAATTCGGTTTAGTTTATGACGTCATCACTAGGCTGATTTGCATATTTTAAAAACTTGAATATCTCTGGAACAAAAAGAGATATTTGAAAATAGTAAACAGCTTTCTTCTTCACGTACAGACTACTTGTTTATGCTTTAAAATGGCTCAGATTAGAAAGACGCGAATTTCGTCATAGTAGCACTTTAAGGCATATTTTGGAATGACAAAGCAGAGGAACTCTGCACAGACAACGCTATCAATACTTTCAAGCCTGGGGGGATCCAAGGTGCAATAAATGTTGCTTGGACGCTTAAAAAAGCTGACATTTTAAAAGACGAAGTCGAGGAAGTCAACAGGGAAGTCGCCACAAAATGTTCAACGGACAAAATGAAAAAGTTTCAGTTGTCGAAAAATACAACTGAGAAAAACACGAAATGTGTTGATGCAGTCATTTCCGCTGTGCAAGAAATGCAGGAAAATTTAACAACCGCCAGGCAGGAATTTCTGGACAATACAACCAAGCCTGGACAGAAATTAGCCTCAGTCAGAGTGGATAAGCTTGAAGAAGACTTAGGTGCTTAGATGGCAGAACTCCGAAGGACCCAGGATGCCCTAAGGAAGGCAAAAGAGGCTAGAAAAACTTTGTTACAACGAGAAGTTGAAAGCGAGCTCAACAGCGATTGTGATGACTCGACGTGTTAAAGTTATGAACCCCAGCCGAATAACTCGCTTGTTTCACGGGCAAATAAAGCACT